>NC_033652.1:128308-139417 GCF_001601855.1 Plasmodium reichenowi | reverse complement strand
TTTTTTTTTTTTTTTTTTTTTTTTTTTTTTTTTTTTTTTTTTTTTTTTTACTTTTTAGCTAGCTGCGCTGAACGATTTTTATGAACAATTGAATTTGTCAGCTGAGGGAGGTTTGAGCAATTCGACTTTAGAAGAATATATGAACGTGCTTATTCACGTTATAAAAAGTCCTCACATAAGTTATAATAGTGTTTATGGAAGAAATGAGAACAACAACAACAATAATAATAATAATAAAAAGAAGAATGTGAAAAATTACACAAATGACAAGAAAGGAAATTCTTCTGAAAAGATAAATGATGTTGTAGGTAGTGGAATAAATAGCTTTTTCAAAATAATCCAAGAGCATATGGGAGTTTATGCCTCTGATTTTGATGAAGGTGAAGAGAGTGAGTCGGATTTTAGTGGTACTAAAGAAGATAAGAAGAAAAAGAAGAAGAAAAAAAAAAAAAAGAACAAGGAAAAAAATAAAAGTAGTAATAATATTAAGGAAAAGAAGAATTTACTTGAATTATTAAATGTGAAGGAGGAAGATGACATAAATGAAGGTGTGGAAAATTGTGAAGAAGATGTAAAGGATGAAGACAAGGAAAATAATTCAGATAATAATAAGAATGATGATAAAAAGAAGAGGGATAATAAGAAAAAGAAGGTTGATAAAAAAAATGAAAATAAAAATGAAAATGAATCAAGTAAAGAAGATGAAGAAAAAGGATTAGATAAGGTACCTAAGAAAAAAAAATCAAAAGAGAAGAATGTTTCAAAAGAGAATATGAAGAAAATAGAGAATAATATTAAAACAGAAATAATAATAAATTCAGAGGAAGAGAGTGAAGAAGATTATTCTTATTCAGATAATATGAGTGATAATAATTCATCAAGTAGTACAAGTGAGTGTACAATAGAATCAGAGAATGAGAAATTTTTTCTGAGTAATATAAATTGTGTAGATGTAAAATATATTACTATAATTTATACAGCTACATGTTGTATATATACTATTTTAGATATATATCCGAATTCTATAAAATATATAATTAATAACAAAGAAGCTGTGTACATATTAAATAAAAAATTGAATGATATTGAATATATTGATGTTGCAGAAGTAATATTAAAAATTTTTGAAAAGTTAGTAGAGAAGGATCCAATGCTTATATTAAAAAAGAAGAGTATTAAATATATGTTAATGCATATAGATTTTTATAATGTAAATATACAAAAGAAAATATTTTTTTGTATTATTCAAATGATTAATAATATAACTAAATATAAACATATTACAAAATATATAACTCCATATTGTAATATCTTTATTAATTTTTTTCATTATCATTATATTCATATATTAAATATTATATGTACTTTATGGAGATCGTTTCTTGATAAAATGATTACCTTGAGATTAGAAGAGGAAAAATTAGCCATGGAGGATATGCTTGGAATAAGTAGGAATAAAAAGGATAATGAACGTACATCATATTTGAGTAAATTAATAGAAAAAAAAAAGGATAAGAAAAAATCAAAAAAGAAAAATGGAAATATAAATGCGAATGTGAATATTTTGGATGATGGAGTACGACTAGAAAAAAGAAAGACAAAAGGTAATAATACGAACAATAATAATATAAAGGTGACAGCTATCTATGATAATGACATAATCGAAATATCCGATGAGGATGAGTCTGTAAATTTGATGGATAAAAATATAAGAAAGAAGGGAAGTGCGAGTAGTTCAAAGGGTAAAAGAAAGAAGAGTACATGCAATGATAAGATAAGAGGAGTAGATATAAATGATGTGGTTGTAACAAATGAATCATTGCAAGATAATAATAATAATAAAAGTAATAGTAATAATAATGAAGATGTGGAAGATAATCACAATAATAATAATAATAATAATAATCACAATAATAATAATAATAATAATGGTGATAAAAGTAAGGGTAGAGATAAAAATAAATTGAAAAATAACTATAATAATAAGTTATTATTAAATATGATTCATTTAAATAGTGATGATAATATATATTATAAATTAAGTTCCGAAATAGAAAGTATTTATAATATAAATATTCGAGATAATATTATAAAATTATTAATTGAATGTCAAATAGAAGATAATTTATATGCCTTTATGGAAACGTTTTATATAATATCTATATTAGTTCATTATAGTAATAATGTATTAGAAGATTTTTGTAAATCGGAATTTTTAATTAAGTTTAATGAATTTTTTGGAAATAAAAAATTTCGAAGTAATAATTTTCTTATCATATATATTTTATTTACATTATATTCTTTTCTACCTATGTGTACATATAATGGAAAATTAATATATGAATATGATAATAAGAGGGATATCAAGGATGAAGTATTTTATGAGAATATAGGTGAATTTATAAATGATGAGATAATAACCAAAAAAAAAAAAAAAATAGATAATATAGATAATATAGATAATAATGAAAATGTTGAAAATAATAAGAATGATAAAGATTTTATCAACACAAGTTGTCATTATAATAACAAATTTGGTATGTTAGTATACAAATTTCCAATAGATGTGAAGAAATATAAATTAACGTTTTATAGAAACAATTTGGGCCATTTATTTAGCCTTATAAAAATAGTGATACCAAATATATATTACATATACGAAGAGACATTATATTATGATATAAAATATATGTGTATTTTGATATGTTTATCAGTTTTTATATCATTATATAAAATATCGTTAACATGTTATGAGGGTGTTGAATTTTTGAATTGTTTAAAATATATTTTTTCATATAACAAAGAAATGTATTCTTTCTTGAGGAGTGTAATATTAAATCATTTATCTGAGACATCTATATTAAGTGGTATTACAATATGTAAAATAGTAGAATATTTTACTTTATTAATATTAAGAAATCCTGATTCTTCCATATTACATGTTAATAATGTAGAAAATGAAGTATCGACTATATTAAAATGTATTAATAAGAATGAAGATATGAATGGTGGTCTTTTATTTAATATTAGCAATTTGATGAGAGATTATAATAATAGATATTTGTATGTATTATTAAATATAATACATAAAATATTATTAAAAAAAAAAGAAGAAATATTAGAATGGGAGGATAAAAAAGAAAGTAGCTGTATATGTTTCAATAAAAATATATATAATATAATATTTATGTATTTTTATGATATTTTCAATAATAAAATGTATATAAAAAAAAATGATGATAAGGGATGTAATAATTCAACAAAGGATTTATTATTTTTTAACAGAGATAGAGAAATGATGAATGTGTTTTTAGAATATAGTGAATTATTTTTTAATTACGAAAAGGAGAAAAAAATAACTAGACAAGGTGAGAATATATGTAGTTATTTTAAGAATGAAAATATAAAGGAGGAATTAGGTTTTGATGAAATTATGGTAATAAAGAATTTTATACATTCAGAAGAAAAATGTTATAATAATATGATATTATGTTATTATTACTTGATATATTTATTTTCTAATTTGACCGAAAAAAAAGAAGATTCATGTATATATTTTTATCAATATAATATAGGAAAACGATTATATTTCTTTTTATACCAATCATTATTATATAGTAATAACATGAAGGAATATAATATGAATGTATCTAAATACTATACCGAAGATATGATAATTAAAGAGAAGAATAAAATGGATGTTTTGGAATTATTAAAAAGTATTGATAGAAATATTCGTTTATATATATTTTTATATGCTTTATTATTTGTTAATAATAAAAGAAAAGAAGATATGGTACATGGTTTATTTTTGAATAGTATAAAAATGTTATATAAAATATTTTCAGAAAATATGTTAGGAGAGAAAAATATAGAAGATATTAATAGTAATGATATTATGCATATAAAATCATTAGTTGTAAAAATATTTGATTCATATCATTATTATTTAATAATTAATAATTTATCATTTAAAAGTTGTTATGAACTTATAAAAATAATCAAGGAATGTTTAAATATTTATGATCACTTTCCTATATATTTTTTCAAAGATAATTTTTCAAATAAGAATAATACGAAAAGGGTATGTGCTCATAAATTTTATGATTATATAAATGTAAACGACCCGAAAGGTAAAGGTGAATATGAAGTTGAAGGTGATGATGAAGGTGAAGATGAAGGTGAAGTTGAAGGTGAAGATAAAGGTAAAGGTGAAGATAAAGGTAAAGAGGACGATGAAGATTATGATGATAATAATAAGGACGATGGGAATGGAAAAAAGAAAAAGAAAGAGAGAGAGAAAAAAAAAAAAAATGAATTATTTTATGAATGGAAAAAGGAATATGATGAATTCCCATCATTAAAACAAGATTTTTCATATAATATATATTCGAGGAATAGAAAATCTAGCGAGCTATCAAAAAATAGCAAGGCAAAAAAGAAGAAGGAGGATAAAAATGTTTCATGTGCTACTTCTCCCAATATGGATAGTATAAATAATAATGAAATAATAAAAAATACGAATGAAAATAAGAACAGTTGTAATTATAATATTAAGGAAGATGATGAATCTGGTAGTAGTAACAAAAGTATTAATAATAAAGCAAAAGGAAATGATGATTCTATGAATAAAATAGATACAACAAATAATAATAAGAAAATAAATAAAACGAAAGACGATGAACATAAAGAGAAACATAAACATAAAGATAGTTATGTTGATCAAGAAACATTAGAAAAAATGGAAATACTCAAAAGGATTGAGAAAGATTATGAAGAAAATAATAAGAAGAAAAATGCACAGAATGAAGTAAATCTTATTAGTGATCATGAAAAAAAAGGACATGATGAAGGGGATATTAACAATAGTGAAAAGGTTGTAATTGTTGAACATACTGGAGATAAAGATGTTGAAATTATAAAAGAAATTTTGCCCAATAAAAAAAAAAATATAAAAGAAAATAAAGATAGGGAAGGAGACGACCAAGAGGATATAAATAAAATAAATGTTGAAGATGAAGAAAAGAAAAAGAAAAATATGACAACAAATAATACATGTAATAAAATAAATAAGGATAAAAAGAAAATGTCTGCAATTCGTTATTATGATAATAATAGAGGAGAATATAATATGTATAATTATTTTAATAACAATAGATATATAAATTATATACCAAAGGATTTCTTTTATGAGAATCTATTTAATGAAAGTATTAATAATTTAACACTGGATAAGAGTAATAAAAATAAGAGTATGTATAATAATTATAATTGTCATTTTCCTATACATTTAAGAAGAAATGGTTTATATGTAGATAATGTGTCTATTTTTGGAATGTTGAATAAGGGAATAAATATTTCTTTAAGTGAACAAGATCAAATAAAGGATATATTATTAGATGAATATAAACATAATGTTCTAAACAAAAATGAAGATAATAAACAAAATAATTTCAATGATTATTTTGAAGATGTATTCATGTTACCTAGGCATAAGAATAAAAAATGTATAACTGATGACGGTTCATTGATATCAAAGGATAGGAAAAGTTTTATGACTACAAATATGTCTGTCTCTGAAAAAGGTGCATGCACCGCGAACAATAATAAGAATAATGACAACAATAATAAGAATAATGACAAGAATAATGACAACAATAATAAGAATAATGACAACAATAATAAGAATAATAACAACAACTATAATAATAATAATAATAATAATAATATGAATGTGAAAATACCTAAATATTTCTTTAAAAATATTATTGATAAGGAGAAAAGAAAAATACACGGATCATTCAACATTTTTGAAACGTTCAATAAGGTTGAAAATCTTGTTAGAAAAAATATGAATAAATGTATTGGTAAAAGTCTATATCCTAATAAATATTATTCAAGAGATGATGATGATTTAATTATTTTGTCAGTTAATGGAATAGATGTTCATAATAATTCATGCTTATCAGAATATTTAATGAAACTAAATGAAGATATGTATTATATGAATAATAATTCTTTATGTGTAAATGATGAAAATATTTTTTGTAACATAGAAAACTTTTATATATATAATGATGTAGTAGAAAATATTCCACCTCAATTTTTTGGATTAAAAAATAATATAAAATATTTGTGGAATAATAATTATAATATAAATAATAATAATAATATAAACAATATGAATAATATGAATAATATGAATAATATAAACAATATGAACAACATGAACAACATGAACAATATGAACAATATGAATAGTGTTGGTGCTCTTTTATGTGGTGGTAATTCTTATAACACTAGAGGTTCACACGATATTACTTATAGAATAATTAAAAAGAGAAAAAATAATGATAGAATATCTAGACCCCTATATGATGTCGAAAGGACGTTAAATATGAATGAAAATAATAATATATATAGTTTGAATAAGAACAATAATAGTGTAAATTATAAAGGATGTGAAAGTAGTAGTCGAAATAACTCATTGTTTATGAATTTGAAAAAGAAGAAAGAATCTAACGATCTTTTGTATACTGATGATAGTAAGAAGTATTATGTGATGAAACCAAGAGCAGATGAACAAGAATCATTAGTACAACGAGAACAACAAGAGAGTGTTTCAAATTATGTTGATTGGGTTACTTATAAGAAAATAAAAACAAGTATAAATACACCATTATGTTGTAAAATGGTTAATGAGAAGTATAATTATTATAATATATCCTATGATTTATTTAAACATTTATATGATAATAAAATGGATTGTGTGAATAAGAACAATATGAATAATGAACATGTAGTTTTAGGAAATTGTATGAACGAATCGTTTGAAAATAATAGTTTAATAAAACATGAAGTTAATAATACAAGAGAGGATCCAGCTAGTACTTTTAATATGTCTAAAGGTGAGATTGCTTCCTTTGATAAGAATATGAATAATTCTGACCTTAATAGTAAAAATAATAATAATAATAATAATAATAAAATGAATAATTTTGATTATATAAGTGAAGGTAAAAATATGGTTATTTTAAGGGACGGTACGAATTTGAGTACATTAGGAAAATCATATTTTTTAAGAAATCATTTAATCAATAAATATAAAGAAAATGAACTTCATTTTTTATTTTCACAACGTCAATATGTTGAAGATGATTGCATGTATTTATCACATTATTTAAGTATGGAAATGATGAAAGCCACTGAACTTATATTTATGGATGAACATTATATTAATAAAGATATAATGCTCAGTACTCATATTCATAATATTAATTTTTTAGTACAGAAAGAAGGTGAAGGAAATATGTATTCTGAAGAGAATAAAAACTTTATGAAACATTTTAATGCTTTAGAACTTTTGAGAAGAAAAGAGAAAATATTATTTGATAAATTTAGAAATAATAATTATTATGATTTATTTAAAATGAACAAGGAATGTGTTAATTTAGATATGGAAAATATATATAAGAATTATGATGAGAATAATGAAGAAGATTTTTATTTATTATATAATTATATGCCTATATACAATGAAATGATTAAAAGTAATGTTATGATGTATGAAGAAGGAGAAGTTATATTAAAAAGTATAGATAACACGAAAAGGTTCTTAGGAGATGATTTAAATTATCATAATAATAAAGAATTATATAATCGTGATAATAATATATATTTAAAAAATGAATTAAATTTAAATAATATAGAGAATTATAATAATATATCATGTGATAAAAATAACGAAGAGAAGAATATATTTTTAGATAATATGTTTAATTTTTTAATTTATAAATTTCTCTATTTATTATGTAAACATTTTAAAATGTGTGATGTTGGTACTTTTATGAATTTTTATAATAACAATGGTGAAGAATATTTCAAGTATAATGAATATATAATAGAAGCAAGAGAAAATAGTTTATTATTTGAAGAAACAAAAACAGAAATATATAAATTTAAATATTTATTTGAAAAATCTGTGAATAATCATTCTAATAATTATGATAATAGTAGTAGTGAGTATTTGAATGAATTTAATTTTATAGAGAACGAGAAAAATATTGATATACATGATATTAAAAAAAAAGATTTTTTATTAAATAGTATAAATAATAAAGTAATATATTATTTAAATAACCCATTATTTATATTTAGTGAAAAATTACCTTCATGGATATATAAAATATTTTATTTATTTAATTTTGTTATAGATATTGATATAAGATTATTATTTTTCGAATTAATATATTTTGGTAATTATAGGGGATTATATAATTATAAACAGAAAATAAAGGAATTAGTGGAAAAATTTAATGAGAAAGTTAATTTCGATAATTCTATCCTATCAGAAGAACATTTATTATCTGTTTGTGCTAATTATACATATAATTGCGATAAAAAAAAATTATTTAATTTTTTATCGGATAATAATATATTATCGTTACCAAGAACAAAAATAAAATTACATAGAAATAAAATAATTGAATCTTCGTTAAGAATATTTAATCATTTACATTATATTCATTCAAATTATATTACCCCTTCCTTTTTGGATATCGAATTTTTTAATGAAGAAGGAATTGGTTTAGGTCCTTCCTTAGAGTTTTATAATGAAGTTATAGAAGAATTAAAAAAAGAAAAATTAAAGTTATTTAAAATTGAAGATAATTATCTCTTCCCAATATCTTACAAAATTAATTTAAACAATTTTGATTTCAATTTATTAAAGAAGCCCAAAAGTTCAGAAATTGTCGGCTCAAATAATAAATCTTTACATAATAACATGTATCCATCTAGTTCCTACCACCAACCTACTTCTTTAAATAAACGAATTAATATATTAAATGATGGTACAAGTAATCATACCAATAGTTATAGTTCTGTTAATAATTTGATAAATCATTTCTTGTTTTCCATGAATTCAAATATTTTCCAGAGGGAGTCTCATAGCAAAAGCAATGGTAAGAGTAAAGTGGATAATAATAATAAAGTGAAGGGTGAAGTTAAAAATCGAAAAAGCACCAAAAAATGTAAATCTGAAAAAAAAAATGGGGATGATTATTTAGGTGATGATCAAGAGGGAAAAGAAGATGTTCCTGATGATGATAAATATAAGTACGATGATAATTATGATCATGAAGAAGACGACTATGAAGATGATTATGAGGATGATTATGAGGATGATTATGAGGATGATTATGAAGATGATTATGAGGATGATTATGAGGATGATTACGAAAACGATTACGAAGAGGATTACGAAGATGATTACGAAGACGATTATGAAGATGCTTATGATGAACAAAAGGGTCCCATTGATTATGATAAAGATTATGATAAAGAATATGACGATGAGGACGAAGACAAAAAAGATAGCGATATGTTAAATAGCGAATTTTTTGGTAATCGTTTGAGAAACAGAAAAAATAAAAAAAATCTTAAATATGTGACTGAGAATGTAAATAAAAATAATAAAAATAAAAAAAGTAAGAAAAATAAAAAAAATGAGTCCTGTGTTGTTGATTCGAAACAGAAATGTATTACTTCCACTGATAAAAGAAAAAACAAAAAGAATAAGAAAAATGATGAAAAGATGGATAACGCAGAGGAACATGGCAAAAAAGAAGATATCTTAGCAAAAGGAAGTTCTAGAAGATCAAGTTCGAAGAAAAAGGGTTCATTAAAAATAAATAATAAGGAAGATGATGAAAAGAGTGCACTAGATGAGAACCAGGAAGATAGCAAATTACAAACCTTAGATAAGGAATCTGATAAAACAAAAGAGAATTTAGAAGAAGAGAAAATACATGCTGAAAAAAATAAAAAAAAGAGAACTCGATCATATAATAATACAGATCAAAAGGAAAAGAAACAAGTTGAAAATATACCTGATGACAAAGTGTATGAAGAAGCACACGGAGGTTTGTCAAATGATGACAAAGAAGGTATTCAAAAAGGAAAAATTAAAAAAAGCACTATTAAGAAAAATATAAATAGTGATAAAGGTGAAGACTCTGAAAAAAATGTATCCAAATTAAATGAAACGAAAGAAAAAGAAGTTGTGATTATTTCTTCAAATAAAAAATTAATTGAAAATGTATCAGTTAATTCAACTGACATGTTGAATAAAAAAAAAAATGGAAACTCTTGTCAAGTTGTAAAAGAAGAATATATGGAAAAATCAGAAAAACAGTGTTGTAAATTGTTAGACAAAACATTTGAAGATGAAAAAAAAAAAAAAATAATAAATGACAATAATAATAATAATAATGAACATGAAAATTTTGATGAATGTACAACAACAATAGAAAATAAAAATAATAAAAGTATTATTACAAAAGAAGAGAATGGTTTGGAAGAAAAAAGTAAAAGCAGTAATAAAGATGAAATGCAACAATGTGTTACAGAACAAAATGAAAATAACATTTTAGATGAGGATAAAAATATAAATGTGCCTATAAAAAAATATAAGTTATTTACAAAAGATTTTGAGGAACATTTTATGAAAGAAGATAAAAATATTGATATGAATAAAAATGAAAAAGAAGAACAAATTAAAAAAAATGTAAATAATAATAGTCCAATAAATCTAAGTGAATCTGTAACACAAAATATAATAAATTCTTTACTTAAAGAAATAGAAAATAACAAAATGCCTGTACAAGAAATAAATGACAAAATTCAAAATGCAAATAATAAAAAGTTAGATAACCAAAATGTGAATAATGAAACTACTCAAAATATACGCTCAAATGTAATTTCAAATAAAACTAAAAAGACCTCAAGTGATAAAATTAAAAAAAAAACTGTACATATAGATCAAGATACATTAGAAAATAGGTTATTCAAATATTTTAAATTACTTGGACAGTTGTGTGCAAAAATATTGACCGATAATAGAAATATCAATGTTAATTTACATCCGTTATTTTGGTACTTGGTGATGAGTAATTCGTCCTATATCAATTTATCCAAATTTCATCATTATCACGCCGTAATAAAAATGAATTAATATATATATATATATATGTATATATATGTATGTATGTATGTACGTATGAATGAATATGTGATTTTTTTTTTTTTTTTTTTTTTTTTTTTTAAATA
>NC_033652.1:108182-123182 GCF_001601855.1 Plasmodium reichenowi | reverse complement strand
TTGTGTAGATAGGAATAAAAATTTATGTGCACATATAAATAATACGAATAATCATGTAACCAATCTTGGTTTGATTAAAAAAGTTGAGGGAGATGAAAAAAAAGGGAAAGGGGAGTTCTTTACAGATATAACATGTGCCGAAAGGTGTGATGTGATATCAAGATATAAAGAGGATAATAAAAATAAGGATATAATAAGAATAAATACAACTCATTTGAATATTAATGTAAAAAGGGATTGTATTATAAATAGCAAGACCGAAATAATGTTTAGGGTACATTGTGAGAAATATACAAAAAAAAAAAGGAGTAGCAATAATATGATGAAAGATATTAATATAAAGAATGATTTAACTAATATTATATATGTAGATGATAAAGACAAAATAGGACATGATGAAGATCAGGTATGTAAAATGAATGAAGATTTTAAGGAAAAGCATAAAATAATGAAGGATTTTCTGAAATTGGTGGATTTTTCAAAAGATAATAATGAATATAAGGATGTTCATTATGATGAAGATAATAATGGTAATTATAATGAATATAAGGATGTTCATTATGATGAAGATAATAATGGTAATTATAATGAAGATAAGAATGGTAATTATAATGAATATAAGAATGTACATTATAATCACTTATTAAGGAGAGAAAAACAATTCATAGAATATTTAAAAAACTGTGATGATATTAAAAATAATTACGATATGATTACATTAATAAAAGACAATACATTTAATTTTGTTTACAAATGTTATGATAAAAAGAGGAATAGATATGTTGCTATAAAATGTGTAAATAAAGAAAAGCAATTATCTATTATGAGTTATAGTACTTATGTTAATATATATAAAATTATACAAAGGATTAATAATGAGAATGTAGTAAAAATATATGATTTATTAGAAAATAAATTACATTTTTTTATTGTTATGGAGTTATGTGAAGGTATTGATTTAGTAGATTATGTGTCTAAGGAAAATATTTCTTTTGAGAAAACTAAGAGTATTATATGTCAGCTATTGAATGGAATATATGCTTTACATTCTAATTATGTTATTCACCGTGATATCAAATTAGATAACTTAATGTTTAAGGATAAGAATTTAGAAACATTAGTAATCGTAGATTTTGACATGAGTGTGTATATGTATAACGATTCTGAAACGAGTACAAGATATCATACATGTGGAACGCAAAATATGAATACAATATATCCAATCTGTGGCACAGATAATATGAATGAATTATATGAACTTAATGACATTCGAGATAAGCATATGAACCTGTTAAGAAGTTTGACGAAAGAGCAATTTTATGAGGAAAAATTTATAAATATGAACACAGTACAAATAAAAGGACTGAATGATAACATTAGAGATGAGAATGATTATTATATAATGAATAAGCATCATCATCATCATCACCATCACCATCACCATCACCATCATCATAATAATAATAATAACAATGTTGTGTGTGAAAAATTGGGGGGACAAAATTACCATGCTATGATGGGTAAGAAATATGAACTTTCTGAATATCCAAAAGACACAAATTTTGAAAAGGATAATTTAATTATAAATAATATATATTCAAATAAGACATATAAAAACAAAAATGATAAAAATAATGTGATGAAGATGATACCCTTTTCTGAAAATTATATGAAAGGAAATAAGAATAATAAGAAAACAACGTCACTGAATTATAAGTATATAAATTCTATAGGTAGAAATTTATGTGCTTGTACAGGAAATACAGAAAAGACTTTTATTAATGATGGAGAAAAAGTTATATATAATGATTTAATAATAGGAACTAAAGAATATATGTCACCATATTGTTTAAAAGGTATATATAGTATAAGAACAGATATCTATAGTATAGGAGTAACTATATATTTAATACTTTTTAAAAATTTCCCATATTTATTTGATGAAATTAGTATAAGAAAATGGGAACATTTTGTTATTACCAAAAATAAAAATATTCTTATTCCATTCTCCTTCTTATTTCATAATATTAATTGTTCTTATTTTATTAAATTAATGGATATATACTTAATAAATAATAATATATACTTTAGTAAAAATAGTTATTTATTAGATAACAAATTCAACGAATTAGAAAAAATAGAAAACATCAAATTTGATTTTAAGCAATTCAAAATTAATGTTAACAATATTTATTTGATACAAATATTGAAGAAATCTTTATCTCTCGAAATAAATGAGCAGTACACTAATGTTTCGGAAATTCTGGAGAATAAATTTTTTACATAACAAAAAAGTAAAATATATATATATATATATATATATATATATATATATATGATGACATTTTATTTTTTTTTAAATTAATATTATATATATACTTTTACATAAAAATGTACACACACACATATATTATATACTTATATATATTTATTGATATTTAATTATTTTCCTATTTAAAAATTCAAAATTTTTTTTTTTTTCTTGTTTTATATATTTTAGTGTCATATTTTTCTCTTTATATATATATATATGTATATGTATTAATTATTGATTTTTTTTGTTGTCATTTTTTTTGGTAAATCTTTACTCTTATTTTTTAGTATATTTATAATTTTTTTTGTAAAATTTTTTTTTTGGTGTTTTTTTGAGTATACAAAAAATTTCCATCATGCTTATTTACTATTTTAACATATTAACATGTTAATATTTTTAAATATATATAAACACATAAATATATATATATATATATATATATATATATATATATATTATACTATTTAGTAAAAAAACACATTACATAAAAATGTTGATGGTATAAAAATATTAAAATACAATTTTTTATTATCCTCAAGGATAAAAACAACATTATGTTAAAAAAAAAAAAAAAAACAAAACAAAACAAAAAAAATGAAATCAAAAAATCCAAGGGGTTATTATCATTGATAAATTGATAAGGGGTAAATATTTTAATATTTTCACAAAAAAAATTAAAAATATATAAATAAATAAATAAATATATACATATATTCGTGGATGTTCTTGTTCTGTATTTTATCTAAATGCCGATATTAAATCTTCATCCTCTTCATCACTCACATAAACAATATTATTTTTAACATCATTATTGTGAATATGCTTCATATCGTTAATATTTACATTATGCACATTATCAAGTTTGTAATTATTATATGGTACATCATCTGTAGTAGTATAACTATAATTTATATCATGAGTATCTTTTTTCATATATATATTATTTTCGGTAGGAACTTTGGGATATGATGAATATTTATCCATATTACTTTCATATGAATAATTTTCATATATACTACTAAGACTATTTTTATAAGAATACGTTCCATGTGTATATTTAGCACCTTGTGTATTGTCATAATAATAAGATGTCTTTTCGTTACATACGTTAGAATTTGGTACATTTCCATATATAATATTTTCACTAGAGGAGTTATTATATGGTATATTATCTTGACTAGCATTATTATATATCATACTGTTTTGTTTGGTGTAATCATATGGTATATTATCTTGACTAGCATTATTATATATCATACTGTTTTGTTTGGTGTTATCATATGGTATATTATCTTGACTAGAATTATTATATATTACACTTTTTTTTTGTTTTGTATTATCATATCTTATGTTATCTCTTCCCATATTATCATATACGATTTTGCCCTTATTGATATCAAGCGAAGCACTAGACTCATAATACGGATATGCACGTTTATCATCAAATTGAACACCTTCCTCATAATAACTAAATTTATTTTCCTTTTCATTATTAGATATATTATTAGTAAGTACACATACATCTAAATTGGTTACATCGGTTTTATAATCCTTAATAATGTAATTATTTTCACTTTTGTGATCATAAAAAATATTAGTTTTTACATCATTATAACTATCAACTTTTTGTGTTTCCTTATAATTAATAATATTTTTTTTATAACTAGAAGTATCATAAACATCATATTCATGTTTTTTATTTGTTTCTTCTATTAAATTATCAATGGATATAGCATCACTGTGATCACTATTGATGACATCCTTATCTGTATTATCGCTATCATTAAAATTGAAGTTGTTTTGTGTATTTATATGATTGTTATAATAGAATTCATTTTTGTTTAATCCAGAATTTGAATGTTTATTATTATCTTTTAATTTATAATTTTTTTTAGGTTTCCATATTTTAAGATGTTCCATGTCATTTTTCCATATTTTTACATTTCCTCCATTACCTCCGGATAATAAAAATTCTGACTTGTTCAGGTATTTCAAAAAGTGCACACCATTAGTATGTCCATGAAAAGAAGAGATGATTATACCGTTTGTTATAGACCATAAAATGATTGCATCTTCATATCCTGCATAAAGGATTTTTTTTTCTTTATTTACGCATAATGATAGAACATTATTATCGTAGAGTGATGGTGGTATGTATAATGCGGATATATTATTATCAACAATAACTTTGGTAATAACAATTTTTTGTTCATCATCATTACAAGATGGGTTATTGTTATAATGTATATTATGTACATTATGTACATTATTTATATTATAATATATTTTTTTGTCATGTTGGTCATTTTTTTGATGTTTTTTATACATTTGTGTATCTTCAGTTATATAATTATCTTTATGCATATCATAATTATTACCATTTTGTGAATGATTATATGATGAATAAGTACCACTAGATGGATTACCATAAAAAGAATTATCAGAATTTATATTATCAATATATGGAGTTGTGACCTTGAATTTATTATCATATATATTGTATGAGTCAACATAACTTTTGGCCTTCATATTGGTATGCACATTTTTTTGTACGTTGTCATCATATTTTATTTTATCCATATTGTCTACATTTTTATAACTTTTTGTTTCATTAAGATAATGATAATTATAACATGCAATAACATTCTCGTATCCAACAAATAGATATTTATCCGTATTTGTAAAACAATTAATTTTAATACCGTTTTTTATTTTTTTTGTATCTATATATATGGGTGGGTTAGTAGACATATTATAAACAAAGAATAAGGATGAATCTGTACCTATAATAATATTATTATATGCTAATAAATGACATGTGGTAATTTTATCTTTATCTAATCTTTTATTACATCTACCCCCACTTAATATTTTATACTTATCATTTAAATTTATTAATCTAAAAGCATTATCATATCCACATGTACAGAATAAATCATCATTAAACTGCATCATTTTTAATATAGTATCATGATGACAAGTAATATTTTTAATATATGTTAATGTAAAGGATTCTATATTAATTTTATATATATGTATTTTCCCATCATCTCCTGAAATGATAGCTTGATTATTTTTTTCAGAACAAACAATATTCCTAGCTTTATATATAGTTTGTTCTTTATAGGTTTCAACAAAGCTTGACGTTAAATCATTATTATAAGAAAAAACTTTAATTTCTCCTATCATGTCTGGTTCAATAATAGACCATAATTTCCCTAGTTTACTTAAATTACTTTTATCTTCATAAACACAAATAAGAAAATTATATTTTTCATTAATATATAAATCACTTAATGAATACTTTTGTGTACCTATATTATTTATTAATTTGGTTTTCACAATATCTATAGATAAATTTATTTTATCATAAAATAAAAGGAAATTTAAAAATATTGCACAACATCTTATATCTGGTCTCATAAATAAATTCTGGATATAACTATTTAATATTCTCTTACGATAACTTATATACTCATTATTCTTATAAGACATTAATTTTTTTTTAGGTAAATTTGGTAAAGCTGAAAAACCTAAATGTAATAATTCACAATTTAATTCTTCAAATTCGCTATATCTTTTATTTATCTCATATTTCAGTTCATTATATTCAACTAATATAACATAATAAATTTTTTCATTCTTATATTCCACACGGTTTATATGAATGTCAAACTTTTCTAAGTCCATAATGTAACTCTTTTAAAAGAATAGAAAAATATGTATATATCTTAGAAATATAAACGATAATTAATAAATAGCTTATCAATATGTATATTATTAATATATATATATATATATATATATTACTTTTATTTTAAAATATATATATATATATATATATATATATATATATATATTTATTTATTTATATTTATTTATTTAAAATAATAACTATATATTTTAATATCAATATTTCAAACATGATTAATCATCTTAATATAATATGTACTTTCACATATTAACCAAAAAAAAAATTAAAATAAAAAATATAATAAAATATAATATAATAAAATATAATAAAATAAAATGCATATAATTGCAATAAATCTTTAAATAATTATATATATATATATATATATAATATATATTATCCAACAAATTAAATATCATTTAGAAAAAATAAGGGAAAATATATATATATATATATAAACAATATATTTTATATTCATAATATACTTGAATATATTTATTACTATACATAAAATAAAATAAATATTTACATTTTATGCGGAGGGCATATTTTTTTTTTGTATACTTTTATATATCATTATATAATATACAAATATTATAATAATATGAAAATATATATTATAAACATATTATATTATTATGTGTATTTTTATTTAATATATTGAAATATTATATATATATATATATATATATATATATATTTTTAAATGTGAAATATATAAAATATGTATTATATAAAAATATTCTTTTTTCCTTTTTGCAACAAAAAAAAAAAAAAAAAAAAAAAATTGACTTTTTAATAAACAGCCAAAATGAATAATTAAGAATAATTTGTGTTGAAAAAAAAAAAATAAATAAATAAATAAATCTATTAAATGATAGGATAAGTTTTTGAATATTTTATTATTGTTACATAGATATATACATATATTTACAATATACCTTTTAAAATATTTTTATATGTTATATATTATAACTAAAAAATATAGGGAATATTATATATATATATATATATATTTATATATGTTAATTATTTATTTGTTTGGACAATTTTAGGAGAACACATACAAAATGTTGTTGACACAATTACAAGTAAATAGAAAAAATTATAAAAAAATAAATCACATGGGATATTATAAAAAAAAAAAAAATAATGTGTGTTATTACAAGTGTATATGTACACATTAAAAGAACAAAATGAAGTAAATATTGAATAAAAAAAAAAAAAATAAAATAAAATAATAGGGGTGATTATACTGATTGTGTATTATATACTTTAATGTTTTTCTCAAATGAAAACATTTCTGAAACAATATATATATATATATATATATAGATATATATATATATATATATATATATATATATATAGATATATAGGTATTTATTTATATCCTTAAGATACCCTTTAACGATACATTTTTCATTTATTTTTTTTTATTTTTTTTTCTGTTATTTTTTTTGTTGCTTTTATTCTTGTTGGTTTCATTCTGGTGAACATTAGTTGTTTCTGTTGTATCAAAATTTTGTTTTTTTTCATTATCTTCATTTTTGTCTACATTCTCTTGGTTCTTTACTTCATTTTCTAAAACTTTAATTTCGTTATTTCGAAATGTATTTATATCTTGATTCTGTATTTGTGATTTTCCTAACATTTCTGGTGTTTCTACCTCATTATTAAGGACTAGCGTGTGTAAATCTGGTTTGTGAACTTTTGCAGATTCTTTTATATCATTTTTTTCATGTTCATTATTTTTATATTCTTCCAGTGGTTCTTTTATTATTGTATTTTGTTCTTTATCATCTTTTCTATTTTTTTCAAATTGATCGTTTATTTTATTTTCTGAATTTATAGAAATATGTTTATCAATATTAATATCTCCATTAATTTTGTTACTATAATATTGTAATTCTTCCTGTTTACTGTTATTTTGTTCATCTTTTGAAGAATATATATCTTTTCCTTCTTTCTTAATATCATTACTTTTGGTAAGTTCTATTTGTATTACTTCTTCTTTATTTACTTCTATAATTTCTGTTTCTTGTTTTTTATATTCATAGAATGGTTCGATGATTTCAGTATCTTGCTTTATATATGCATTGGTAGGTTCAATAACATCTTGGAATTCTTCTATCTGTTCTATCTGTTCATTTTTTTTATTTAATAAATTAATATCCTCATTTATATCTTGTTCAAGTGGTTCTTTATGTTCTTTAAAATCGTGTGTTTCATTCTCTTTATTATTGTTTTTTTTTTCGTCTACACATTTGTCGTCATTCTTATTTTCTTCTTTTTCAGTTATGACAAAGGAGGACATCTTAAAGCTGTTACTAAATAGTGGTATTTTCCATTCATTTTTTACACCATCATTTAATGACTTGGGACGTTTCTCATTTTTTACATCATCATTTAATAACTTGAGACGTTTCTCATTTTTTACACCATCATTTAATAACTTGAGACGTTTCTCATTTTTTACATCATCATTTTGTTTTTCGTCATTTTTTACACCAACATTTTCTTTTTCGTCATTTTTTACATCAACATTTTTTACACCAACATTTTCTTTTTCGTCATTTTTAACATCAACATTTTCTTTTTCTTCTATATTGTTTACATTCGTTTTCATGAAATCTCCCTCCTTAGTCATAAAAACATCCTCCTTTAATACTTTAAATTTTGGTTTTTCAAATAAATGGTCATTCCTACTTTCATATAACATCTTTGTTACATTTTTAAGATGGTTCAAATTTTCATCTTTTGTTTGAGTAGAGCATATTTTTTTATTATTTACAAAATCATTAAAACATATATTTTCACCGTCATTTATAATATTTGAATTCCTTGTTGAATTAAAGTTATTTAATGTTACATTATTTATTTGTACCAATTCTGTATTTTTAATTTTTTCTAAATTATAAGTTTTTTCATTTGGAATTATACTAGATATATTATCCATAATACTCTTGTTATTAGAAAAGGCATCCTTGTTTTGATGAATATCTTTAACTTTATCATTAATATTATGATCATAATTATTGTTTAAGAGTTCCTTTTTTCCTATGTGTTGTTTGTTTTCATTTAACAATTTATTATCTTCAATTATATGATTAGCATTATTGCTACATACCTTATTATTATTATTATTATTATTATTATTATTATTATTATTATTACTATTATTACCAATTGTGTTATGGTTATGTTCTATTTTTTTGGAGGGACTTATCATTCTATCATCACTTATATAAAAATTATCCTCAACATGTTTCATGATTTTTAATCCGTCCGATGTGTTTGTCGTATTATATTCTTTATTCATATGTTCATCTTCATTATTATTATTTTTTGAGGTTAAGCTATATTTCTTTTGTACATCAGAATTTTCATTTTTTTTAATATTGAAGGAAGAGTTTGAAGGTACTTTCTCTTGTGTAGTACTATTATTACTATTGTTGTCGTTGTTATTAATATTATTATTATTATGTTTTTTTTTGTCATCATATTTTGTAATTATATTGTTTGAAGATTTTTCTTTTCTTAGATTTTCAAAGAAATATTTTCTCTGTTTAAAAATAGTGTTTGAGTTAGTTTCATATATATTTTGATTATTTGTATTTACTTCAATGGATACATTAGCTTTATTATTTGATGATACTACATTTCCATTAGTATGTTTTTTTTCTGTTGCTTTATCTATATTAAGGTTATCTTTAAAAGAGTCCTTTGTTAAATTATCCTTATTTGCAGATTTAATATGATTTATATTTTTCACATTATCACCATTATTATAATTATTATTATTATTATTATTGTGTATATTATTCATATTATTATTATTATTATTATTGTGTATATTATTCATATTATTATCTTTGATAATATTATCCTTTTGAGAGGTACCCCCATTAAGAGGATCTTGTATATTATTATCGTTGTGTTCATTATAATTATCTTCATTATTATTATTATTATTATTTATATTTACCCTTATAGGTATATTTTTATTTTCCTGTTCTACAAGATTTGTTTTATCGACTTGTAAATTATCTTGATTTTTTTCGTAAATTTTTTCTGTGTGATCATATTCACTTTTTTTCATATTTAGAAATGTTGTAAAATTATTTGAAATAATTGAATTAGACAATATATTTTTTTCTTTCTGTTCATTTTTTTGATGAACTTCATCAATAGATATATTTTCCATATAGCTTTTATTAACAGAATGTTTGAATTCTTCAATATCTTTTTTGTCTAGTCTTTTCCAATATGGTTCAGAATTAAATGTTTTTATTTTTTTTGTGTTTTTATTATTTTGTTGTTTTTGTTCTTTATAAATATCATCTTTGTGTTCTTTGATATTTAAGAATGTATTATTTGAAAAGAAAATATTTTTTGTTGAAGGTGAACTAGTTAAATGGTCATATGTATTACTTTTGTTATTATTATTATTATTATTATCATTATTATCATTATTATTGTTGTTGTAATTTTTATTTTGTTGTTCTTTGTTATCTCTATTAGATGTTACATTATTTGTAAAATTTAGAAAGAATGGAAATTTTTGAGAATACTCCATTTTTTTATTTTTTTCTTCCAAATATTTTGTTGCTTCTTGTAAAGGGTTTGTAAATATATTTGAATTAGTATGTTCATTATTAATTTCTTTATCTTGACTTTTTTTCATAGTTTGTATATCCTTTTCTTTTATATTTTTTTCTTCATTAAATATATTATTATTTTGAAATATATCCTTTTCTATGAATGTTTTACTATTTAATAAATTGGTAGTATTAAAATTATGACAATTATTTATTTTATCAAAAACATGATGTTTATTCAAGGATGTATCTATATTATGTTCCTTCTCTTTTGATGTTACCAAAAAATTATTCTTATTAATATTATCTTTTGCTTGTTCGGTTTTTATGTTGATCTGATTTTTCATATTATCCATGTTATCATTTTTACTTTTGATGGTATCATTCTTACTTTTGATGGTATCATTCTTACTTTTGATGGTATCATTTTTACTTTTGATGGTATCATTCTTACTTTTGATGTTATCATTTTTACTTTTGATGCTATCATTTTTACTTTTGATGCTATCCTTTTTAATTTCCATGTTATCACCTTTACTTTTGACGTCATCCTTCTTAATTTCCATGTTATCATCTTTACTTTTGATGCTATCCTTCTTAATTTCCATGTTATCATCTTTACTTTTGATGTCATCCTTCTTAATTTCCATGTTATCATCTTTACTTTTGATGCTATCCTTCTTAATTTCCATGTTATCATTTTTACTTTTGATATCCATTATTTGTTGATCTTGTTTATTTTTTAAAAAAACTGAAAATATATCCTTTTGCATTTTTTTTGTATCTTCATTAATATTTAAGTTATTATTTGTATGGGTGATAAAATCATTACCGTGTTGTATATTTTTTTTTATGTTCAAATCTTCGATTTGATTTTCTTCCTTCTTCTCCTGTTGAATTTCTTCATTTAGATTTGTAACATAATTATTTATTTGTTCTTGTTTGGTTATATCATACGTGAGACCAATTTTGTAATTTTCTATTTTTATTTTTTCTTCTGTTTTATTTTGATTTTCTTTTTGTAGGGGCATGGTAATAATATTTGTGTACAAATTATTAAGCGTAAAATTATTTTCCATAATTTCATTGGCTTGATTATTTTTAGTATCCTTTTTGATGTTGTCTTTCCTTTGAACATTTATATTTTTTTCTATAAAGTTTTCAATAATACAATTTTCTTCATTATTACTGGATAAGGATGTGTTCAGGACATTATTTTTCTTAAGATTTTCTTCTTTTTGTTTTATGACCATGAGAGGTTTTTCTTCCTTTTCGTACATATTAACATAAGTATCTTTATTAATAGATTTATTCATATTATTACTATTTAATATAAATGAGGCTGTATTATCTGATGATAATGGATTTGTTTTATTAAATAAATTATCATCTTGTAATTCTGTGGTATTCATTTTGTTCTTGCTGACATGATAATTGTTCTGATGAAGGTTTGGATTGTTATAATATACTTGTGTAAGCTCATTATTATTATTATTATTATAATTATTATTATTATTATTATTATTATTATTATTATTATTATTATTATTATCATTCCTTTTGTTGTTATTGTCAACAATTTCTTTGTTCTGGTTGTTTTTTCTATGATCATTTTGAATCATGTTATAACTTTTGTCATTACTATTGCTGCTTTTTTTATTCTGGTCATAATTTTTATTTTCTTTTTCTTTTTTTTTTTCATATTTGTTTATACTGGAGTGTATAAAACTCAAATCTTGTTGCATACTGTTTGATGACATGGAATGATTTACGTTCTTTTTATTTGTTTTTACATTTAACATATTAATATTACTTGTGTTAATTAATTTTGATTTATCATATCCTTCATAGTTATTGTTGCTACTTTTGTCTTGTATATATTTTGCATATATTTCATCATCACTAGAATAGTCTGTTTTTTTTTCTATGCATATATATTTTTTATTTTTATAATGAGTTAAATAATATTTGTATTCTTTATTACATGTGTTTAGCTGATTCTTTTCTAAATCGATTTGTAATGATAAAAGTTTTCCTTCATTTTTTTTGTCCTTTTCTTCATTTGTATTATCTATAGCAATTTTTAATTCCTTTAGTTGCTTTTCTATATATCCTTTTTTTTTTTTTTTTAAACATGTATATGTTATACTTACAAATAATTCCATTACGAGTAAAGGGAACGTAGAATATAATACTGTCGAAAGAAACGCATGCTCAAAAACTTTAGATATATATTCTATATATATAATATTATAAAAACACAGGCTAATACTTGTTAATACTAAGCTTAATATTAATATATATAATACGAGAGATTTAATTGTATTAACTATAAGACCATAAAGAGAAACCACACATAATATTAAAAACACGACAAATAATAATATATTATTATACATATATAATAATATACACAAAACTGTTTTTATTCCTAACACAAAAACTAAAAAGGTAAAAGTTATTCTAGACCAATCTCTTTGTTTGTTAAAAAGAAAACGATTGTTTTCTGCAACCTCTATATCGTATTTATTCTTCTCCATATCTTTTTTTTAATATAAAACAAAGGAAGGGTACTAAAACTTCTGAATTAAAAAAAAAAAAAAAAGGGGGATTCTTAAATAAATAAAAAATATATATATAATAATTAAGTTCAAGAGAGTAAGTATCTAAATGTAATATAAAACATAAATATATAAATATATAAATTTATATATATATATATATGTATGTGTGGTAAAGGTATAGTATGAATAAAAAGATTTACATATATGTATTTTTTTTTTTTTTTTAGATTTTAATATATTTTAAAAAATAGATAATATAAAATATATTTACCAACATATATAACCAATTAGAGAATTGATCGTGATATGTTTTTTAAGATATAAATATAAACATATAAAATAAATAATATATATATATATATATATGTGTATTTTATTTTTTATATTTTATTAATTTGTTCTTTTTATTCTTTTATGCAATGTTTAAACATGAAACGTAAAAAGAAAAAAAAAAATTTCATCATATATAAATAAATACTATATATATATATATGAGAAAAAAAGAAAATGTTTTTTAAGAAATGATGCTTCAGCATGTAAATTTATTTTATTTTATTTTACTCTTGTGTTTCCAAATAAAATAAATATTTTATTGAGTGGCAATATATATGTATTTATTTTTTTAAGAGAGGAAAAAATAAAATAAAAAAAGATAAAACATAATAAATAAATAAATAAATAAATAAATAAATAAATAAATAAAAGACCGAAATATAAACATATAGTCAAATTATTCTAAATCTAAAAAATTGGTATTCCAAAGAAAAGAAAAAATAAATAAATAAATAAACAAACAAATATGTTAAAATGTTTTATGTGGAATTTTTATATAATTGTGTTATATATTATTTTTATATATTATCATAGTTAAGATATATTCAATTTAAAATATATATATATACATATATATATATATTATATGTTTGTATGCACAAAACGGATATTTTTAGGACTAGGATTTTATATAAACATATATTTTATATTTTTCTTAAATGGTAATTTTATTTTATTATTATTTTTATTTTTGTTTTTTTTAAAAATAATAAAGAATAAAAAATTTTTGAAATAGTACTTTATTATATATATATATATTATATCATATTTATATATATATATATTTTTTTTTTATTTTTATAAAAAGTGCATTTAGTCGGGTTACAAAAATGATATATTTTATTTCCTCTATGAATATAAAAGCATAAAGTGGTTTTAAATATATAATTATTATAATTATTCATTTAACAAAAAAAGAAATAAAGATAAAAAAAAAAAAAAAAAAGAAAAAGCACAAACACAAACACAAACACAAACACACATCATATATATATTATATATATATATATATGTATAATATTTTTTGAATATCTTATATTATACATATGTACATAATAATATATATCCCTTTTTATGATCAATTAAATCAAATATAATAGATTTAAGTACACATTTATCTGTATATAGATATGTTTATAATATTTATTTTATCTGAATACCATCTGTAATATATTTAAGAGTCGTTTTTTTAAATATGTACTTGTTTATATATATTTTATAAATGGTTTTAAAATAACACACTTTATTTAAAACTATGCCATATATAATTCGCAATGAATTATATATAAATATATTTATTTAGAAAAGAGAGAAAAAAAAACAAAAAAAAAGAAAAAAAAAAAACGAAAATGTCCTTATATTAAAAATAATTATTCAAATAGGAAAATAAATATATGTTATTTCGTAATAATATAAATATATGTTGTGTGAACATACAATTTTTTTATAGAATTCATTTATATATATTATAAACATTATATCCATATAAAAAAA
>NC_033652.1:103624-108071 GCF_001601855.1 Plasmodium reichenowi | reverse complement strand
AACGTTTTAATAAAAACATACAAAAGGCTAAATACAAATATTTTCTTTTTTTTTTTTTTTTTCATATATACATTTATAAGGTTTATATAAATGTATATATTTATGAACCTTTGTTCCTTTTATACAGAACAAAAAGAAATAATTATATTTAAAGTAAAAACATAATAAGTAAATGTTGCAATCGCAATTTAAAACAAACGGGTTTCTTTTTTTTTTGTTTTTTTAAATTCGAAAATAATGATACAAGAAATATTATATATAAGATATATATTGTTATAATAATAGTTCCTATTTATTATCTACTTATAATATACCTATATGTAAATATATGTAATTATTATTTTAGATAATAATTATGTATTGTAGTTCATATATAATAATATATATATATATATATTATTATATATAACGGCTCCTCTTTTTTTATTTTTTTATTTTTTTTTTTTATTTTATTTTTTTTCTTTTGTTTCGTTTCGTTTCCGCTTTATTAAATTATTTCTAGTCACAATGAAACTGTAATTAAATTTATAGATATAATACATTTATATAATTTCTACAATACTAAATTTTATTAAGTTGAAATAAAAAATATAGTGATAGGAATTATATGAAAAAATAAAACTAATAAATAAATAAATTGTATATATATATATGTATGTATTTTTTTTTTTTTTTTTCATTTTTTTTATAGAATGTACTAGGAATTATTTAATTCTTATCATTTAAATATTTATAAAATTATCAAATTTATTTATATTATATTATTATATATTTAATTTTACTTGTATTTATAAAATATGGAAAACGATAAACAAAGTAACTATTATGATAATGAGAAGGCTCTTGAAAAGAATGAAAGCTTCTTCAACTATTACGTAAACCAGAAAATATTGAAGAGCTGTGAAATCGATAATTTTATGGAGATAATTAATAAAGAATTACCTATAACTTTTAGAGTTCTAAATAATAATAAATATAGCAGTTTTATACATGAAAATATAAAGAAACAATTAGAAAGCATTTGTAAAGACAAATATTCCATTATTAAATTAAATGAAGAAGATCATATGTATGAAATTCATTTAACTCGATCTGAAATTAAAAAAGAAGAAAATTATAAAAATTTATATAATTATTTAATAAACCTAAATGAAAGCGGTTTCATATTTAGACAAGAACTTGTTAGTATGCTACCTGTTTTATTTTTAAGATTGAAAGAGAATTTTTTCGTTCTTGATATTTGTGCTGCCCCTGGATCGAAAACCGCCCAAATTTTGGATTATATGCACACAATTAATAGAAGGAAAATAAAAAATATTTTAATAGAAAATTTTTTAAAAAAGAATATGGAAACCTTGTATAAGAATTTGTACCCATGGAATAATGTAAATGATGAAGATAGTGATAATTTATATGATTCATTTGAACTTGATTCATATAAAATAAATGGTTTTATAAAGCAGGAGGAGAAAAATGATACAAATAAAATAATTATGAACACTCAGAATATTATGAATAGTCAGGACGTTTTGTTGTATGAAAATAATATAAATGTTCAGAATGTTATGACCAGTCAGGAAAAAACAAATAATGTAGATAATTTGTATTTTGATGATAATATGAAAAATGATTGTTTTAAAAATGAAAATACCATTAATGAATATAAGAAAGATAAATATAAAGAGAATATATATAAAACGTTTTACAATATTTTAGAAAATAATAATTACGACGACCCTTTTTTTGAATATATATTAAATGTGGATGATAATTTGTATAATGACTATAAGAAATTAATTTCGAACAATAATCCTGATGGTGTGGTTGTTGCTAATGATTCAAATTTTAAAAGATGTTGTATGTTATTTCATCGATTGAAAAATATTCATAGTGATTGTTTAGTTGTAACGAATAACAATGCAGTGACATTTCCTTATATTTATATTAAAAGAGAAAATTCAAATTTGGAAAATAATGATCATAATAATAATAATAATAATAATAATAACAAATTATCAAATGATAGCAATATATTACAAAACGAAAATAGCATATTTGTGAAGAAAAATTTTGACTCAGTTTTATGTGATGTACCTTGTAGTGGTGATGGAACATTAAGGAAGGATAGAAATGTATGGATAAATTGGAATCCAAATAATGCATATAATTTATTTCAAATGCAGGTAAATATATTGAAGAGATCCATTGAATTAACAAAGGAAAATGGTTACATTGTTTATAGCACGTGTTCGTTAAATCCTATTGAAAATGAAGCAGTAATATGTGAAATATTTAATAGTGTAGAAAATTTGGATTGTTTAAAATTGATAAATTTTCAGAATGAATTATTAACAAAATTAAATTATGAAAAAGCTGTTAAGCAATGGAAGGTTGTTATGGATGACATATGGTTTGATACATATGAACAGTATTGTTCTTATTTACAAAATAAGGAATCAGGAAAATATAAAAAGATATATGAAAAAATTCAAGAAGGGATGTTTCCTCCATGTGAAGAATTTATAAATTCTATAAATTTGAACTATGCTAAACGTTTTTTCCCTCATCATTATAATGCTGGTGGTTTTTTTATAGCCGTTATTAAGAAAGGAGAAAATTTCCAATGGAAATCAAATATGAAAAAGGAGAATAAAAGTAAAATGTATGTAGACCAGAATGAAAGGATAGCATATGAGAGGGAGGAATATAGAAGAAAGTATAAAAATAAAAAAAAATATAACAGAAAAATTAAGAACAACAAGAATAATAAAATGGATCACATAAATAAGGTCAAAGGTGTGAATGGTGCTAATAAAGATGAGGACCAAATTGACGATGAATCGAAAAGTGAAAATATAATAAAAAGTGAAAATATATTAAATGAAAGTATATTAAAAAGTGAAAATATATTAAATGAAAGTATATTAAAAAGTGAAAACATATTAAAGAGTGAAAACATATTAAAAAGTGAAAATATAATAAAAGGTGAAAATATACTAAAAAGTGAAAATATATTAAAAAGTGATATAATTCAAAAGAGTAACGACTTAATTAGTCATATAAATAGAAAGAGTGAGGAACTATTAAATGATTATATAAACAACATAGATGATAATAATAATAATGTACCTAATGGTGGGGAAGAGGCAAAGGTTCCTAATAAACGAAGCAACAACCTAGATTTTGAATACAGACACGGATATAGAATAAAAATAAACAATGAAAAGTTAGTTAAGCAACAAGAATATGTAAGCTTAAGTTATTATGAAAAATTAATTTGTGTAAATAATTTTTTAGAGAAAATTAAAAATTATTTTAATTTAAATATGAATTTTTTATCTATTAAAAATAATTTGTATATTCATCTTAAAGATAATGGTAATACACATAGGTTGTCTGTAGATGAAAGGCTTAATTCTAATGTAAAGAAAATATATTTAGTTAGTAATAGTGCTAAAGAAATATTGGAAAGTTATACAAAAATGAAATTAAAAATAATTACAGCTGGGATAACCGTTATACAGGTAGATAAGAATAAAAAAAATACTTATGAAAATTATTATAGAATAAATTATAGTGGGTGTTTAAATTTTATTCCTTTTTTTCAAGATATTGATAATTTTTTTAAAAACAAAAAATATCGAGAACAAATTATTCAGAATTATTTTTGTACGGTATATGAAAATAACGAAAGACAATTTAATTTTGAGAAGTACATGAATCAATTAATTGATGAGAAGAAAAAAACAAATTTGTCAAAATTGGATTCAAATAAAAATAAGGGGCAAAAAATATTAAATAATGAATTGAAAAATGAAAAAGAGAATATAGAAAATAACATGAGTGAGGAAAATGATGAAACACTTAATGGATATATAAAGAATAATATAAATGTTAAATTTAATATTACAACATGTGATGGATTGGATAATGGAATGGATACACAAAATGATAATATTAAAAATGATAATATTACAAATGATAATATTACAAATAATAATAGTACAAATAATAATAGTACAAATAATAATATTACAAACAATAATATTACAAATGTTATATGGGTAAAAAGTGATGTAATATTAGATTTAATAAAAGTAGATAAATCCAAAATCAATAACATATCAAATGAAACAATAAAACAAACAGAAATGTTAGCTAAATATTCTCCCAATATTTTATTAACTCTTAATAAAAATAAACAAATTATAGCTATCCCTTCAAATAAAGGAAATATGTATGTAGATATAAGTATTGACAAAAATTCAATAATGATGTTGCCATACATTTTGAACTGACAAAATGTTTGTTGGGAAGAAACAAAAGGAAAAATAATAATGGATCGTTCAACAGTTATAAAATTATAAGAATATATATATATATATATATATATATATATATAAATATATTTTTTTATTTTTTTATTTTTTTATATATTTATTTATTA
>NC_033652.1:92550-102624 GCF_001601855.1 Plasmodium reichenowi | reverse complement strand
ATTAAAAGAAATAATAGATGAACTATTATGTGTATTCTTATGATTGTTTGAGTTATTTATTAATTGTTGATTTGAAGTATCATTTAATTTCATATGAATTGAATTATTTCTCCTATTCCTTTTTATATGTATATTTTTATTTTCTTTAAATTGAGATTCATGAGATATGCTCCTCGTATAATATTTATTATTATTATTATGTTCATTTATATAGTGATAGTCAACACTTTGATAATTATATATATTATGACTATGTCTATTTGAATCCTGTTTAATAGCACTTGCATTTTTTTGTAATTCTTGTTTTTTTTGTATATCTATGATTTCATATTTTGTTTGATTATTTTGATACGACGCATCGTTTAAACTTTTATATTTTTTCATATTTCCATATATATGTGAATTTTTTGGTTGTTTTTTTTGATACTGATTGAAATGTTCCTCATGTTCATTTTTCGTTTTATTAATAAAATTATTTTTATTACTTTGATTGAAGTCCACATGATCACTTATATCGGTATTTGTACTAGTGTTTAGTATATGCTCATAATTGTCTGAGAAATCATCATAATGATTTGTATTATTATTTATATAATTATCTAGATCTGGTATCTTTTTTTTTTGTTCAGGGTAAGAAATATTTTTTGATTGTGTTTCTTTATTTAAATTAGGAATATATATATTTTTTTCATTATTATTATTATTATTATTATTATTTTGAATTGTAATAGAGGGAAATATATTTGCTTCCTGTATTAATTGTAGAAATGATTCTTTTGAATTTGTTTGAATAGTTTTTATTGTTTCTAGACTATTTAGATTATTTTGGTCATGTTTGTTAGATTTTTTTATTTTTTTATTTTTATTATATTGATTAAATAGATGTTGTAGATTATTCTTTGATAATTGAGTTTTGAATGTTTGTTTCTTTTTTTTTTTTTGAATGGTTGAATTATGATTAATATCGTTAGAAGAAATATATGAATCTGAATTATTTTGAAAAACATCTTTTACTAGACTACTAAAATTTGATTGATCACTATCATTATCTTGTGTACTAACAGTAGATATATAAGATTTTTTTTTTTTTTTTTGATTTTTATTTTGATGAATATATATATGATTATCATTAGACCATGAGTATGTGTTAATAATATTATTAAAATGTTGTATATAATCAGAATGGTATATATATTTTTTTTTTTCTTTTTCTATATAATCATAATATCTATTTTGTTTTTTTCTTCTACATTGATCTTGTTCGTTTTCTTGTTGATGATTATTATTTATTATATTATAATGATTTTGTCTTAAGAAGTCAAAAGAGAAATTGTTTTTTTGTGTATATATATATTTTTGTTTTTCATTTTCTTTACATTTTGTGTTATCATTTATGTTTGTGTGTATTTTTTGTTGTAAGCTTATACTTTTTTTAAGAGGTTCTCTGTAATTATAATGTTTATATAAATAATTATATGTTTGTCTATAGGTATTTTTAAATTCTTCACTATTTATATTTTTATAATATTTAGAGTAATTACTTCCGAAGATTATGTTGTTTGATACTTGTCTTTGAATATTCGATTCAAGATTTTTATATAGACTATTTATATTTTTTAAGTGATTTATCTTGTTTTCATTTATATGTTCATTTATGTTCTTCTTTTCTGTAAAATATGAATTTAGTGACATACCCCTAATATTATAATTTGCATTTTTTGTGTTATATCTATTAGTATTAATTACATAATTTGAATTATTAGATAATTCATAAGGTGTTTCATTAAAATTCTCTTCTCTCATTTTTTCATATTTCTTAGATAAATAATAATTTTGTCTTTTCTCTATATCATCATTACTATGATATCTTCCTTTTAGATGATACATAGGAAGCATTTCATTTAGAAGAGCTTTTTTATTTTTTTTTCTATCATTATCTATAGAACATTTATATATTTCATAGTTTATAAAATTAGTATTTTTTGTTTCTTCTATGTTATTTTGCTTTGTTTTTAATTTATCATATATATCTTTATTTTGTATATATGTTTCAGATTCCTTATATTTCTTATTTTCCATATTTGGATATTCCAAATTTTTATATGAATTATTCTGATTTGTTAATATATTTTTAAATTTGTTCAAATGTAGTATATTATTATCTTCTTTTATATTGTTATTTATAATATTTTTATTTGTAGATATATCTGTTGCTTCTATGTTGTGATCTTTGGATATATTAAAAGAGTTGATTTCTTCAGGATTATCATATTTTTGTTCTTTTATACTTTCTTCATCGTTTTGATTATTGAATTTGTATATATAATTTTTTTTTGTACTATCCATACTAGGAATATTGTTATAAACAAAGGATTCATAAAATTGCTCCTGTCCGATTATTATATTTTTCTTTTCATTTTCTGTTAAGGAACTTACATCAGATTCTGTTTGATAAAATCCATAGATAGAATTGAATATATTTTTATTTGGTTTATAAATTTTTTCTTTTGGTTGTATCTCATTTTTATTGTTTAATAAGTTAATATGACAAATTAATTCTTTTTTTTTTTTTCCCGAATCAAGTTTATTATTATTTTGATATGATTTGAGACTTTCCATTGAGTCATTTTCTTTATTCTTATTAATAATTGAGCTTAATTCTATTTTTTTAATGTGTATATCACCTTGATAATTACTATGACTAGAACTATGTCTATTACTATGACTATTACTATTATGATTATTTTGTGAAGAATATTCAATTATGTGTTTATGCTTAATATCCTTGTTTTGTCTTATCTTATTTGAAGGTGATTTTTCTTTTATATCCCTATGTTTTTCAAACATATATTCGATCATGTCATTTGTTTTATCATATTTTTTATTATATGGAATACCATTTTTAAGTTCACTTTCCTTTTTAACATTTTCATTACTAATATAATTTATGTCATCAAAATTTTCTTTTCCCCTAATTTGATCGTCTTGTATATTTTGTGAAATACCTTTTATTATATTGTATTCCTCTTTTTTTTTTAACAATGTTTTATTCAGGTTTTCTCTACCCTTGCTCATATGTATATTGTTATTATGTTTTTTGTTTAAATTATTAACATTATCTATATTATCTATATTATCAAAATTAAATATTGCATTTTTTATTAGTTTTTTATTATTTATAATGTTGTGTAAGGTAAAGGAATTTTCTGTATGTTCATCATAAATTTGGTGGGATGAATAAGTAGATTTTTCTTTCTCATTTTCTAAGACATGACAGAATTTATTTTTATTATCTTCAAGATAATAATAATAATAATTATTATTATTATTATTATTATTGTTATTATTATTGTTATTATTATTGTTGTCGTTTTGGTCATTGTGGGGATCATATTTATTTTGTGATTTATCATCGTGTGCTTTTTTTTGAACATTTATTTGACTTTGTCCTTTTTCATTTGTACATATTATTTCATTATATATATTAATGTCATACATATTATTGTTACTATTCAAATATTTATTTATATATTCTAAGAAATCGATACCTGTAGGACTATAATTTTGTAATTGTTTTTTGTTTTGTGAAGATGCAAGATATTTTTTAAGTTCATATAAAATTTCCTTTTTTTTTTTTTTCTCATCAATATCATAAAAATCTTTATGTTCATCATTAGAATAATTATAAAACATATTAATTTTTTCCTCAATCTTTTTCATATCTTCTGTATTATAACCAAAAAGGTTTTCATATTCATCATGATCATAATGATTGTCGTTTTTGATATCTCTTCCTTTGTTCTGGTCATCACATAATGTTGAATCGTTTTTTTGATTTTCTTCATCCTTTTCATCATGTTTTTCATCATATTTTTCATCATGTTTTTCATCATCTTTTTCATCATTTTTTTCATCATTTTTTTCATCATTTTCATTTCCCTTTATTTCGTTACTGTGTATGCAAAACGTTTGAACCTTCTTTCTATTTATATTTTTATCATATACATTGTTGAATTCTACATTTTGTATTTCATGTATATATTTATCATTCGTATAAATATTTTGTTCTACCGTATGATCATACTCAATATTCGTTAGATAATTAAGATGTTGTATATTATCATGTCTTGAGAATTTTTTTTTTATATCATCTATAATGTCTAAATTTAATTCCCTTGTTTTGTTAGATTCTTCTTCCTCTTCTTTAGGAAATAATTTTATATTATTATTTATCAAATTATTACCTTTTGGAAATATTTGATTTTTTTGGTTTACGTTATTATTAGAATGATTCCTTTCTTTTATAGATTTCATATTTTTATTAAATCTATTTTTATCATCTTTTTTAATTAGTTTACATTTTTCTTTTGTTTGTACATTCATATTTATGTAGTTATTATATAAAATACTTTTGTCTATATTTAATAAGGGATTATCTACATTTATATGATAATTTTTTTGGATATTCTCTATATTTTTCTGAATAAGTGAGTTTTTTTCTATATTTGTATAAATCAATTTGGTGTCCTTGTCTTTATTTACATTATTAAGAGAATATAGTTTTGTATTTTTATAATTACAATTTTTTATTTCATCATTAATATATTTTTTAAGTGAATTATATGACATGTCTTCTATATCTTGTATATCATATGAGTTGTCATTTATTTTATTTTTTCTTAAATAATTAATAGGTTCTCCTTGTTTATCCTTGATAATATTTATATCATTAGAATGTGCTGATATATAAGAATTATATAATTTGCACTTTTGTTTACTATCTTTATTTTGTTCATTTTGTTCATTCTGTTCATTTTGTTCATTCTGTTCATTTTGTTCATTTTGTTCATTTTGTTCATTTTGTTCATTCTGTTCATTTTGTTCATTCTGTTCATTTCCTTTTTGGTCCTTGTCCTGTTCCATTTTCTTTTCTTTTCCTATACATTCTTCTAATTTATGTATACTATAATTTTTATTTATATCTTTTACCTTAGGAGTATTTCTTGACGACAAATTATTAGAAATATTTTCTTTATCATTACTAATAACATCATAAGCATTGTTTATTTCATATTGTTGGTCTATATTTTGTTTTATATGTGAACACAAATGTTGTAGATTTTTTAAATATTCTGTATGATGATTATTATTTTGTAAATTCTCTTCTTCCTTATTTCGGTATTTTTCCTTTTGATGATGATGAAACGTTTGTGTGTTATCCTTCTTATTAGACATATAATTTTTGATAAAGTTGCTTAAAAATTCATCTATATTATTAATATCTGAAATATGATTATCATTCTGTGTTATATTAAGTTCAGGTTCATATTCTGTTTTATCTTTTTCATGAGTTTGAATATTTTTCCTTTCTTCTATTAACGATTCTGCGTATTTTAATAGATCATTCAAGTTGTGAGTATTATCATTTTTTATATTCATTTCATCTTCACATGAATTTTTATGCTTCCTATAAACAGATTCTTCCATATTCATTAATGTTAAGCATTTTTTTGTATAATTATTTTTTTTATGTATCTCCGTATCTTCAACACTTTCTTTATGTGTATGTTTGTTGGTTTGAGGCAATGTAGAAGTAGTGTTGATTTTTATAAATGGAAAATTATCTTTTACAAAATTTTCATAAAAAGTATCATAATAATTATCATAATAATTATCATACAAATTATCATACAAATTATTGTATATATTATCATTTTTTATTAAATCATTTTTATCGTCATGTTTGTGTTCGTTTATCGTATGATCATTAGGAAGTTGTATATTTTCTTTTTCTATGTAAGGTTTAGGATCGTCCCATATGAATTTAATTTCTTCAACAAATTCTTCGGTGTTGTTATAATATAATGAGGATAAGTATTGTTTTATATAAGTACTATCTTCAAATACATTATAGGATATGGATTTATTAGTCAAGAGGTAATAATAGAAAGAATCAAAAATATTAGCATCATTCAAGAAATTATTAATAATAGTATTAAAAGAATTAATGTGATTACTATTAATATTATGATCATCTTTTATAAAAGAGGAATATGTAAATGTAGATGAATATAAATTATTTTTCATTTTATTAACTATATATGGATAATTATTAACTACTTCACTTATATCAAATAATTTATTTTTTCTCTTTTTGTCATATTCACATGAATATTCGAAATTAATATTATTATTATTATTATCACAATTTGCATTATTATTATTATTATTATTGGATGTATTATCTTCTTTGTTTTTTGTTTCTTCTTGTAAGTAATTACTTTTTAAGAACCCCTTCAATTTATTCGAATCAGCTGAAAGTAAATAATAGAAATCATTATTAAACTTCTTTACATCTAATTTTTTACACTGGATCCATTCCTTATATATTCTAGAAATGATTCCAGGATAGTAATACCAGAAATTATTTTCTTCTCTCTTTGTATTCTCATTAAATGACATATGAGGAGATAATAAGCAAGATGGTGATAATAAACCTGATGATGATACACATGATGGTGATACACATGATGGTGATACACATGATGATGATAAAAAGGGAGGTGTATATAAGGCAGGTGCATATAAGGCAGGTGTATATAAGGCAGGTGCATATAAGGAAGGTGCATATAAGGGAATTTTCACAAATTCGCTAGAATAATTACTAACGACAGAATTACATTTATTCGATTTCAACATAAAAATAGAACAATTATCTTCATTATGTTTTAAAAAATTATTATCATGTTTGTTTTTCTCAGTAGAATCATTACTTACCATATGATCACATGGTTTATACATATTTTTATTATTATGTTCAAAGGAAGTAATAAAAGATAAATCATTGTGAATATGAATATTGGAATGTATTTTATTTTTTATATAAGAAAGTGTTATATCATTAAATATAAAATCATTGTTTATTTTTAAAGGGGACGTTATCAATTTTTTTTTTTTTTTTTGTTCTGAATCTTTATCCATATTATATGCTTTGTTTGATTTATATTCGTTCATGTTTTTATTACAATCATTTTTTTCAATACATAAGTTTTCATCCTGATGAATATTTAGATCATTTATGAAATTATTCTTTTCGTTATTATTATGTGATAAAACCAATTTATCTTTTGATTCCTCTTGGTTTGCTCCTATTGGTTTGTGGTTTAATTTATTTTTTTCTAATAGATTTATAAAATAATTTTTTTTATGTAAATAAAATGAGATTTCCTCATAATGTTCTAATAATTTCTCTATAATATAAGTGTATTTTGTAGTAAACAAAGAAATTGTATAATAATTCGATTCCTCACAACTAATTAAATAAAAATTTTTATTTTTTAATAAATGCTTTTCCTTTTTGTTTTTTTTTTTTTTTGGATTTGATTCTTTTCTTTCGCTTTGTAATTTTGAAATATTGGTTAGTAAAAAGTTTATGCTTTTATTAATATAACTTTCTTTTGGTTTTATAATATTACGATTACTGTTTGATATATATTGTGTCCTTAAAAGATCTTTTTTTTCTTGTTCATAACTATCTTTGTGTATATTATAAGATATATATGAGTTAGATTCTGAAATATTTTCTTCTGATGTTTTATGTGTGGAACTATATATAAAAGAGGAAGAAGAGTCTTGGGTGAATTCGTCATTTATATATAATATAAAATCGTCTGAACTTTTTTTTTTAGAAAATAAATTATTATTTGTATTCTTACAAACATTTGTGTTTATATTTTTATATTTATCATAATTAATATGGTTTACATTAGTATGTTTATGATGAAGCGATTGTAATTTTATATCATTTCTTTTATTTATATAATTTGTTCTAACTTTATCATTATTATTTTCATTATTATTATTAAGTGATGATGAATTTTTTAAATTACTTCTTTTATTTTTTATGTATACGCCTTTTTGTACATTTTCCATTTCATTACTTTTATTACTTTCATTGTAATATTTTTGTTCGTATATTTCTTTGTTTGCTTTTTCTTTTAATAATAGTTCTTGTTTACTATATACCTTTTGTGTCTGCTTATATTTTACAAGAGATGATAATAAAATATGTTTAAACATATGTAATTCATTATATGTATATTTTTTTATATTTATGTCTATTTGTTTACTATATTTCCTATAAGCATTCGTTATTCTTTTATCATCATCTACACACAAAACATATTTCTCATATTTAAAGCTTAGTTCATTATCCTTTTGATTCAAATGGTAATCTCCGTTGTTTGTTCTGTGGTGTTGTGTTTTTACATTTTTTTTTTCGTAATATGGATATATATTGTAATAGTAGACTTTCCTTTCGGTAAATAATTTTGTAAAATTATTTTCTTTGGATAAGAAAATAAATAAAATATACATTAAATGAAATATTAAAAATAGTGATATAAGAATCATATAGAATAATATAATTTTATCTTCAAATGTAAATAGGTCGAAAGATCTCGTCTGTGCATTTCTAATATTACTATTTGTTGACATATGATCACTCTTCATATCATATAATATTCCTTTTTTACTTATGTTATAAAAATAGATGTAGGACATAATACAATTTGCTAACAGCGTCATACTCTGAAATATAACAATGGCCACATTACTATATTTATGAAAAAAATATGTACACAAACTACTAATAAAAAGAATTGTAGAAGTAATTATAAAAGAAATTGAATTCAAACAAATAAATATAAAGAAGAAGGCAAGTATTGAAAAGGAGAAGATCATAAATACGTCAAAGAAATTAAACATATGAATAATATTATTATATATCCATATGTGTTGTGTTTTATATGATTTAATGGTTCGTATTGCACACATATATATAAATAAAAGGAAAGAATACACAAAAGAAATAACCGATTGAACAATGAGTAGATCTTTATTAATTTGATTATTTGAATTATCAACAATTTTATTTTTATATGTATCTTCCATATTATTATTTATCTGCTTCCTTGATAAATTAGGATAACTATTCATTATAGGATGTGTATCTTGTTCTGTTTTAATATTTGAAGATATAATAATAGATATTATAGATATTAATATTAATGATAAAAGAGAATTTAATAAGGACATATATGATTTTGTATATTTTAATTCTATAGAAATACTTAATAATAATAAAGATAAAATTATACCTGTGTATTCATTCATACTTGTAAATATGATTAATAAAGATAAAAACATAAATATAAAAATACAATTAATATATTTCAATTCAAATATTTTCGATAAATACATTTTTTTATTATTTGATTCTTTATATGCTTTTATTACCTTTGTTAACACATCATTCATTTTTTTATTTAATTTTATGATATTCTCTTTACATGTTTCTTTAGACAAATAATAAGGACATCCTTTATATGTTTTTTTTTTTATTTTATTATTATATTCATTCATATTTACATAAGATGAACTATTAGGAAATATATCTTTTTCTAAGTTTTTTATATTATTATTATGATGTATACATACATTGATCTTATTATTTATATTATTATTCATATTATGGTATATATCACATACATTCTTGTCGTTATATTCTGTTGTATTCCCTATGATATTATGTCTTTTCATATTACCCTCCGTTACAATATCGTATTCTTTATCCTGACGACTACATGTATTTATGATATTATATTCTTTTCTAATTTTCAAGGGTTCATTTTGTTTTTTCTTTTGATTAATACGTGATAAATCATCTAGAACAGCTGAGGTCTCATCCCACGAGTCGGTGGTGCTGGTATTTTTCATGCTCACAGGTAAAAACAAAGGGCAAGCAAATTAAAAAGAGACGAATGTATATATATAAATATATAAATATATATGTATATATATATATATATATATATATATATATATATATAAATATATATGTATATATATATATTTTATTTTTATTATTATTTTTGAACAAAGGCGATAGATAAATCATATATAACACACATATGAATATTATAAATTACAAACAAGAAAGATGAATAATTAGAAACATAATTATATGTGTATGTTTCATAACATAAAAAAAAAAAAAAAAAAAAAAAAAAAAAT
>NC_033652.1:66750-91865 GCF_001601855.1 Plasmodium reichenowi | reverse complement strand
TTTTTAAAAAAAAAAAAAAAAAAAAAAAAAAAAAAAAAAAATTAACACGAAAAATGTGACAAAATATATTAATAAATAGTGATATATATATATATTTATTTATTTATTTATTTATATATGTATGTATGTGTAAAAAAAAAAAATTAAATATATTTATCCTTTATTCATTTTATTATTATCTTTTTTTTTTTTTGAAAACAGTTATTGTTCTGCACAAAATTAACAACACAAAGAAGGTTATACATAATGAAAAATAAAAAAAAATTATACAAAGATGATAACAACGAAATTGTGTCAAATAAAAGGATAATACAAACATATATAAATATAAATAAATATAAATAAATATATAAATATTTATTTATATATTATTTACTTTTTTGGAATTGTAAAAAAAATATTTCATTATCTTGACGTTCGCAAAGGATCACAAGATTATAATTTAAATAATAAACAAAAAGGGAAAAAAAAAAAAATTATCATAAAAAAGACAAATTATATTTTATTGAAAAATAAAATATAAATATAATACAAACAAAATAAAAAAAAAAATAAAAAAAAAAATAAAAATAAAAAAATAAAAAAAAAGGAATATTTCAATATACATATAAATTCATTGTCATAACTTAGTAAACATATTTTTTATTTTGTCTTAAAAAAATATTATTTTTTAAAACATATAAACAATACATTCACGTGTGTATTTTTTTTTTTTTTTTTTAAAACTTTTGCCCTTCAGTAATAATCTGACAATATAACGGTTTAAAAGTATATATATAAAAAGAAAAAAAAAAAAAAAAAATATTATATATATATATATTATTTTTCTTTATATTATTTTTTTATTTTGCCAATGCGTGCATACTTTATATATGATTATTATATTATATATATGATATATGTATATAAAGAATTTTTTTTTTTTTTTTTTTTTTTTTTAATTTATTTAATGATAATATAAAAATATTATATAAAAGATAATATGAATAAATAAATAAATAAATAAATAAATATATATATATATATATATATATAATACACATGATGTATATGTTCAAGTGAATTTTTTTCTCTTATTAGGACGTGTGTAAAATAATATTAAGGAAAATTAGGAATACAATTATAAATATATATTTTTTATATATGTACAATTTCATAATTTTTTTTTTTTGCTTTATTAGTAGTTGAAAAAAAAAAAAAAAGAATATTATTTAATAACCTATAATACGCACAATAGTTATAAAATAAATGTGTATTTATTTATTTTTTTTTTTTATTTTTTTATTTTCCTAATTCTATTTTATTATACGAAAATATCCAAGTGATAATAATATAAATAATCATATAATAAGTTTTAAGGGTTCTATTAAAACACTATAAAAAATATATATATAATATATATTATATATTATATAATTTTTTTTTTATTTTTCAATTCTTTCAATAATATTCCAACGCCCAAAAAATAAATTAAAATAAAAAGAAAAGAATAATTCATACAGGTTAAGGATAATAATTTGAAAGCCGCATTTATACCTTTAGTACTTTTTCTTCTTTCTTATATTAATCATAATAAATATATGCTTGTATAATATATATGACAATTATAAATATATAAACATATATTATTTTGAAAAAAATACGATCAAACATAACAACTTGTAATAGCCTTATACATTTATATATATATATATATATTATATATATTTTAGCTATTTATTAAATAAATGGGTATTTTTTTTTTTTTTTTTTTTTTTTATATATCAAGGTAAACATTTTATTTTGAAAATATATAAATACATAAATATATATATATTTATATATATATATATATATGTTCATATTTTATTTCTTATAAAATAGGGTAATCATATTTCTTCAATAGATCACATTTTAATAAGGAAAAATATATTTATATNACCTCTCATGTGATATACATTATTAACATATATATATATATATATGTATGTATATTTTTTTTTTTTTTATTTATTCATTTCTTATGATCTGTAAATATGAGTGAGAAGAATGAAAAAAAGTTTGATAAAATCCTTGAGAGTATTAGATATCATGAAAATGAGAATATCCTTTTAGAAAATTTGAATTCTCTTGAAAAAAATTTAAGTAGAGAAGACAAGACTGTAATAATAAAAGTGATAGATATATTTTTGGATGTTAATAATTATTCTTATGATGGTAATTTTTTATATGATTACAATAAATTAAATAAAAGAAAAGATATTACATTGACTGAGAAAAAGAAAAAATCGGATATTTGTGATCAATTTAAAGTTTATATAAGAAATAAGAATGTAGAAAATATAAATGAAGAGGATAGTTATTATATCAAGTTAAAGAAACAAAATTTATGTAGTTATAATAAAAGCCGTATAAATTGTAAAAGAGTATTATTTGAATACATATGTAAACATGTATTGAATAAATCTATACATATAAATTTTTTGGTAGATAAAATATATGCTGATTTTATGATGAAACAAAATAAGGACATCAGTCAAAATGATAAAATAAATAATATGAAAAATAATAATAATAATAATTATGATAATACTTATCGAGGAGGTGACGTCTTCAATTCTGATATTTATAAAAAGCATATTATATGTAATGAAGACCTAATAAATATTTTAATCAACACAATATTTCAATTATTTTATGAAAATATATGTAATAATGATGATATATATAAGAACAACAACAACAACAAAAGCAAGAATGACAATGATAATAATAATAATAATAATAATAATTGTGATCATAATAATTTATCCTGTTCTCAAAATAATATACATAAAAGTTATCTCTTATATTCAAAAGATAAAAACACTGTTGAAGAAAATAAAAATATGAACAATTACACCGAAACTAAGTATGAACATGCCTTCTATTTAAATTTGTTGAAAAAAATAATAATTATGAATAAGTGTTTTGTGAAAAATATTTTTTCAATTTTTTTAAAAAATATGGAGAATATTAAATTGAAAAATATAGAACAAAAGAAAGCAATAACAAAAGAGACATTAATAATATTTAAAGAAATTATTATTTATGTTAATGAATATGAAATAAGTACTATATATAATATATTTTTAAACAATAGTGCTGTTCGTACAAACAAGTATTTGTATAATTATATAATTATACTTTCATTTATAAATCTTAGACATATATACAACATATATAATTTGGAGGTATGTATAGATTTTTTATTAAACAGCATTTTTTTATATAATGATAAGATGATAAATAATATTATAGGGATGGATAAAAAAGCTATTGATGGTGATGAAAATTTTATGTATTTATTAGAAAAAGTAGAGGACGATGGAGATAACAACAACAACAACAATAATAATAATAATAATAATATTAATAGTAATAGTAATAATAATAGTAATAATAATAATAATAATAATAATAATATTAATAGTAATAGTAATAATATGTGTTGTTCATTTAATAATGTTCTTTATAGTTGTGATGCTCATAAAATGACGTTCAATAATACCGACAATTCATTAAGATACCAACAAAAGTTACAAAACAAATATCATAATTTTATTTTTTTGGATTACATAAATGAAGATGATAATAATAAAAAAAATATAATTTTATTTTTATTTGTTATTTCTTTAAAAATATATGATATAAGTCATGTTAACGGATGTATAGATAAACTTCTTAAAAACTTTTTATTTTTATTGAAGAAATATAAATATGTATTTATGCTTAATGTACATCATATTATAAAGACAATGGTTTTTTTATTTGTATTAATTTTTTACAACGTACATGTTGATAATAATAATACAATCCTTCATATTTTAAAATGTTTAGATTTATTATTAGAGATTTATTATAACAGGAGTAGTTTGGATTTAGCAAATGGAAAAGATGAAATTAGTGAGTGCAAAGAAAGTACCTTGCTTGTTCAGGCAAAAAAAAATAATAAAATTGGGGAGAATAAAAATAATCAAATATTTGTTAATAATGATGATGATAATAATAATGATAATTATGAAGATGTAAGAGTGTTATATTCCAAACGTGTTGAACATTTTAATATATTTGAATTTAATGTATCACCTGTTTTATTATTTTTAATTTTGCCCATAAATTTACAATATAATAATGTTCAAAAAGAGGAGGGTTTAAGAAAGGATACGACGAATTTCAAGATTATTAAGCTAGCCAAACGATTGAAAGATAAATGGGTGATATTCTTTAAGAATTATAATAACAACTTGTTTAAATTTTTGAGAAAAAAGGAAGGGCTTATCAGCCGTGGTAAAATAAAAAAAGTGATTGATAATGATAATAATAAAAATAATAATAATAATAATAATAATAATAATAATTACAATAATAATAATAATAATTACAATAATAATAATAATAATAATAATAATAATAATTACAATAATAATAATTACAATAATAATAATAATCAGAGTCATTATATCAAACACGAAAGGAATGATTATTATAATTTATTTTGTCACTCTCATGACGAAGATAGTGTTAATGAGGAGGTAAACATATTTGATAATATTAAAAAAGAAATAAAATATTTACTTATGCATGTGGATAATTTTTGTGAGAATGATTTGTTGAATTTTTTATGTGTTAATAATATATTATTTTATATATATGAAATATATAACAATGTTGATATAATATATTTGATTCGCTTTTTTTCTTTATGTGATTATTATAAATATAATTTTGAATATATTAATATTAAGAAGGTTCTATATCATATGAATATATTATTAAATATACATACCCATATATGTGTTAACACTTTTGAAAATATGAAAAATGAATATATATCAAGATGTAATTTTATATATATTAATGTCTTATTATTGTCTTTATTTGAGTATAATTTATTTTTTGTTTTTAAATTTATTTCATATTATTGCTTAATAAATTCTTGTGCCTTGTTACCATTTTTGCCATGCTTATTGTATGTGTATAATATATCTTATGAAAATTATTATATTGATAATAAAGACTTGAAGCTGAAAAAGATTAGTGACGAATATAATGGTACATCGTATAATAAAAATAATAAGGAGGCAGTTGTGAATATGGGTTATTATGGTGTCCTCAGAAGTTTAATACTGGACGTGATATCAAAAATTGGTTGTAGTAATAATAATGTTCCCATTATATATAATTGTTTTTGTTTTTTGTTGAACGATAAGCAGGATAAAAAAAGTGCCCATGATAAAGCATGTGGAAATGATAAAGCATGTGGAAATGATAAAGCATGCGGAAATGATGATGGTGATGATTATGATAATTATGATAATTATGATGATGATTCAAATAACAGTTGTTTTAATAAAGATAGACATAAAAAAGATACTCCCTTTTTAGCCTTTAACAAATTATATCTATTATATTGTTATGATAAATTATTAGATTATAATGATAATATTATGAGCAAATATTTTAAGTACATAGAAAATGAGCTGGTGGAAAATCTTGAAAAGGATAATAAAGAAAGTGAGAAAAAAGGCTTGAAGAAAAGAAAAGAAATAAATGAAATATCGCGAGATATTAAAGAAGACAAATCAGAGGATTATATATATGAAGATATGAACATATTATTTGATTTAAAAAATGTGTTAATATTATTAAAATTAAGTCGGTTTTATAATGTAGGAATATATATAAATATCATAGTAAAATTAATAAATTTATATTTTAAAAAATATAAGAAGAAAATTTTATATAATAATTTTTATAATAAAATACAAAATAGTGTTATAAAAACATGTATATATATTTTATTAATATTGTCTTTGAAGAAATATGTTGAATTTGAAATAATATATAATTTATTAAAAAAAAACTTTTTAAAGACATATGAGAATGATTTTTGTATGTTTAATTTGGATATTATTTGTTCCATAATTATATTTAGTAGATATTATATTAATAATTTAATTTATAAAGAGGACAAATTATGTAATGAACAATATGATATACTATATCATACAAAAATAAAATATATATTTAAAGATTTTACAAAATTATTATTATTAAATAATCATTATATTATAGAAGAAATAGTAAATGTTGTATCATCTATTTATTCAGTATATAATAATTGTATGACCTGTGGAGAAAATGAATATATAAATAATGATGATAATAGAACCAATTTAATAAATAATAATAATAATAATAATAGTAATACGTTGGAGGAGGATATAGATATAAAAAATGAAAAAAAAAAGGATTATAAAATATATGATTTATCTGTATATGAAAAAAAAGAAATAATTCAATTATATTTTGATAAATCTTATATATTTGTATCATTTTTAAAAAATAATAACATACCTAATAATATATATGAAAATTTACAAAAAATGGTTTTAAAAAATGAAATACAAAATATGTCTTTTTATAATTTACGAAATCAACATGAAATAAAAAGTAATTATTTGATTAGGGTATTATATAAATTTTTTAATACCAATATGAAAAAAGATAAAAATTCGAATTTCAAATTTTTCTTTAAATTATTATTTACAGAAAAATTTCAGAATATTGAGGAAATAATAATGTTATTTAAAAATTTGTATTTTTTTAACATTCATTTGATATCTTTATTTTTTTATATCCTTGATTGTTTTTTTCAAAAGTTGAAAAAGAAAATGATGAGTAATGAGATTTTTATAGTACATGTAGAAAATATAAATCACAAATTCAGTACTTACTCTGATAATACAAATGTTTGTGATGATAAGAGAGAAAAAAATAATGATAATATAAATGTGGGTGGTAGTAACAACTTTGATGAGTATGAAGGAAATAGTTTATATAATAATATACATAGAAACGATGATAATAGGAATAAAACAACGAAATCGTTATATAATAATAATAATAATAATAATAGTAGTAGTAGTTGTAATAATAAAAAGAATAGAAAAGTGTGTTATGAAAATGTGTTCAATAAAATATATGAAGAAATAAATAGAAGATTAAAAGAGGAAAATTTTAATATTTATGTATTTTATCCAATATTAAGCATATTATGTAAATATAATAATGATATTAATAAAACGTTATCCTTTTTTTATGATATTATTAATACGTATATAAAAGATTGTAATAATAAATTATCGATTAATACAAACGAAATCGTTCTTATTTTGCTTTGCTTAAATTATATGCACGTGAACATTTCTTCTATTCCAAATTTTTATACCTATTTAATAAAATTATACAACAAAATCGATGAGAGATATATAAAGAACGTGCTTTTGTATTGTTTATGTTCATGTCTTTATTATACAGATATGCTAGACCGTGATATTGTGAACATTTTGGTTATGCATTTCGAGCATTTAATGTGTATATTTAAATGTAAGGAACAAAATAATAATAAAGTAGATTTAGAAAATATAGAATCTATGTCCAATTGTGTGAATAAAAAAAGTGAAATTTTTTTTGTACAAGAAGGTGAAGTCTCTTGTAATACAAAAAAGGTTGATGATGAAGATAATTTTTATTTTTATATATCCTTAAATAATCTTACTTTTTATATATACAAGCATTATAATAATAATAACCATAAATTTGATGATTTGTTAATAAAGATATATGCGATTATAAGAAATGATTTGACAAAAGGTGTGAATGATATAGTTGTATGTATAACAAACATGATGATATATTTGTATATAAGGAAATTATTGAATATAAATGATTTATTGAATATGGTAGAAATAATTGTGAACAATATAAAGGATAATAATATTTTGTATGATTCGAAGTATATAATATATGGATTGTGTTGTATTTATGAATTTTTAGCATATTATTATAAAAAAAATTATGATTGTTTTGTTTATGAGGAGAAGTATATAATAGATGATAGCTCAAGAAATAAATATAAATATAACGATACATATAATGAAAAATATGGTGATAATGATGATAGTAGTAGTAGTAATATTTGTGTGAAGGTGAGAATACAACGGTTGAGTACATGCGTTAAAAAGTTGATTGTCAAATATTTTCAAGAGTCAGGAGATAAAAATATTAGTATACTTTCTTATTTGAATATAATAGGTATAAAAAAAAATATATGTAAAAATATATGTGGAGATTATTTTAATAGAAATGAATATTGTAACATGATAATATTGTTTATAAATAAATTTATAAAAAACGATTTTGAAATAAAACGACAAGCAAATAAAAATAATATTATATTAGCTGATGAAGATGTAGATAGTGGAAATGATAAAAAGTATGATGGTATAAAAAATGGGAAGAAAAATTATGGAAACATAAATATATGTAATGATGATGATTATGATGATGAGAAATTATTTTTTTATAGTGAAAATAATTATAAAATAAATAATGATATTATAATGAATGATCATAATATTATCCTGGTGTTTGTTTTTATTTTTTGTTATAAATATTATAATACTTTTAATGATTTACAAATTAATATAGAAAATTTAGATAAATCTAAAATGATGTATTTACTTTTTAGTTATATATTAAACGTGGAGAATTATTTAAAGAGATTTTTGAAGACATGCGGGGTGTTGGATATTGATGAGTACATGATGTATGGGAGAGTTGAATGTGACGATATAAGAGATAAGTTATTTGTAAGAAAAAATACGATGGACGAACATAATAATGATGATGATAATAAAAACAATTTTGATAATTATAACAACAATATTGATAATTATAACAACAATATTGATAATTATAACAACAATATTGATAATTATAACAACAATATTGATAATTATAACAACAATATTGATAATTATAACAACAATTTTGATAATTATAACAACAATTTTAATAGTACTAATTATTGTAAAGCCTTTTGTGGTTTATCCTATATGAACTTTTTTAGTGATGATTTATTTATTTATCTAAGAAATTTTTTGAAAAGCATGAAATTAATCAATTTTATAAAATTCGATGTCAACATAAAAAATAATATTATGAACATATACTCATATATTATGAAATTAATACGATTGTACTATATAATATTCGATGTTATATTATTAGAAATGAGAGATGATACAAGTAACAAATTAAGAAAATATTATAAGATATATAAAGAATATATTAAAAATATTCAAATATTATATGAATGTCGAGTTATAATATTTGAATATTTTTCACTTTACTCACATCATAATAATTCTTATAGTAATATTTTTTGTAATTTTAGTAATTATTTTTATACCTTTAGTACATACGAAAAATATATGTACATAAAATGTATATGTAATATGAAGAAAATTAAAAAAGAAGAAATAAAATTCTTATTTCTAAACATAATGAAAAGTTTAGGTCCTTTCCATGTAAATAGTTCTTTGTGGATATATGCTATATCTATATTGAAGATATTATTAAAAAGAATATACAAAATTGTAAAGGTAGGAAAGACATCAGCAAAGAAAAAAAAATTAAACATAACAAACAATATTTGTAATAATAACAGTGTGATTCATAACAAACGTGCTGATAATAATATTATGATGAATGAAGTTGGATGTTCTAAGGGTGGTGTAGATAATCATATGAAAAATGATGATGAAGAAAATTTCTATGATTTATATGAATATATAAAATATGCGTTTATTACCATATTCAATGAAGCCATTTTAAGTATATATAAAGAACATTATTATAATCATTATACAAATGACGATTTATTAAATGATGAACAGGTGGTAGATGATGATATGTATAAAGATAAATGTAACAACCCTTTGTATAATAATAATAATAATATAAAAGAGAAAAAAGGAAATTCTGCTGTTTCTAGTAATTACAAAATACGTTATGTTGATTTTCCTTTACATATATTGATGTGTATAGCTGATTATTTGTTGTTTATTTTTAAAATAATTATAATAGAAAAGTTTGATGAAAAAATGAATATATATGAAATGTTGAAAAACTTGCCTGCATTAATTCAAGGTTATGTTATATTAAATTTAAAAGAATCCTTTAAAAAATTAAATTTTATAAGAAATAAAATATTATTTTATATAAGCGATTATAAATTTAATTTTATGGAAGGGTTAAAAGATTTTTATGAGGTTTGTGAAAAAAAAAAAAATGAAGAGCAACATAAATTATTAACAATAAGATTTGACTATAAAAAAATGAGAGAATATATGAGAAATATTTTTATGATAAGAGAGTGTGTATGTTTATCATATATATTTAGTTTATTTTATGATAAATATAAGATATTGGATAGCTTGTTATGTATGTATAATATGAATGATATAAATAAGGAATATTTATATATTTTAATTACTTCTTTTATTTTATTTTCCTTGAGAAGTATGAATACATCTTTTTTTTTGAAGAATGTTCTTTATGGTATAGAGGGCATGAATGATATGATAGATAATATGATTAACTATGTGAACATGAATGGTGTTGGTGATGGTGTTGGTGATGGTGATGATGATGGTGATGGTGATGATGATGGTGATGGTGATGATGATGGTGATGATGATGGTGATGGTGATGATGATGGTGATGGTGATGATGATGGTGATGGTGATGATGATAATGATGGTGACAATAATGATGACAATAATGATGATAATAATGATGACAATAATGATGACAATAATGATGACAATAATGATGATAATTATAATGTAATGACATATGATAAGGAAAAAAAAAAAAAAGAAAAAAAGAGAAAAGAGCAAAATTACATTTTTATGTTTAAGGAACAAAACAAATCATCATATAAAGGTGTTGATACATATATGTATGAAGATATTTATAATTATGAAAAAAAAAATTTTATTATAGATGAAGAATTTGTAAGAACAAAAATGAGGAATTCATTTCAAAGATACAAAAACAAATTATATAAAGAATCAAATTTGTTAAAAGAGAAATTTTTAAGTAGTACAGATAACTTTTTTTTAAAAAAATTAGGAATATATTTTTTGATAAAAAGGAATGAGAAAAGAGGTTTTCTATGTCGAAAGTATAATAAGATAGTTTCATGTTTTCATGTAAATTATAAAAGAAATAATTTATTTATAAAAAATTTTGATATGTGTATAAATAACAGAAATGTAATACGATATGTGGATAATCCTGATATAATAAATAACTCCTATTTAAATAATAGTTTTTTTAATAAAAATAATACAGAAAATTATTCTGTATCATTTGAACATGAGACATTCTCTAAATACCTTAGTGTTCCTTTATTTATGAAGGATATATTTACCTTCTTCACTCTGAATTTAAATAAAAATATAATAGTTAATAATTATAAGCAGTTATTTCAAAAACAAACAGTAAAAAAGAAAAATAATACTACTACGAATAATAATAATAATAATAATAATAATAATAATAATAATAATAATAATAAAAATAATAATAATAATAATTATGATGGTGATAAGAAAAATGTCGAGGAAAAGAACAAGGGTACTGAGAATTATCCAGACACTAATATAAATAATAAAGACCTTAAAAATGATAATCTAAAAATAAATAATTTGAATACATCATCTTTATATTTTTCAACAGATAGTTCAGATTCTTCTAGGCATGATAATAATATAAATGTTGAAGAGAATATTTTCCGTACTAAGCAAAAGAAGAAAAGAAAACTTTTATTATATGATTATAATATAATAAATTATTTAAATAATAGAAATTATTGTCTAAACAATTATGAATTGTATATAGCGAATATATGTTTTATGGACAAAAATATGAAAAATAAGATTTTCTCAAATAAAAAAATAAAAAATATCACCAAGAAATTTATTCTTCATAAAAATTGTTCATGTTATCATGAGATATATGATCAATTTTATTTATTACAATCACTTTTTAAAAATTTCACATTGTTTTTCTTAATGTTTTCAAAAAATTATGTCGTCAATAATTCTATCTTTTTCATTCCTGATGATAAATATTTTGTTATCCACAAGGTTATAAATGTTTTATACGAACATTACCAACAAAAGTATAAGCACAAAAATTAAAGCTGCACATAATATATTATATATATATATAATATATATATGTATTATATGTTGTATTGTTTTTTTTTTTTTTTTTTTTTTTTATCGATTTTGTTAATTTTCTTTACATATATATTTTATTATACTTAAAAAAAACTTTTCGGCCTTTGAAATTTTTTCTTATTTTTTTAAAATGTTAATAATATAAAAAAATAGATAGATTTCTATTATAATATTTATATTTATAATTAATATTATTATTAGATTATTAATTATTATTTTATTTTATTTTTTTATATGTTGTTGGAGCTATATTGCAGTCAATTATTTTTATAAATATTTAATATTTCTTATATATAATATATATATATATATATATTATATATTATACATATATATAATGAAATAACCTCTTTTTATATTCCTTAACATATATATATATATATATATATAATATATATTTATGTATATAATATATATTTATGTATATGATTCCTTTTCATTACTTTTTATAAAACATATTTTTATGAATAAATAATTTAATATTTGAAAAAATACAATATCAATATATATTTTATGTTCCTACTTTTATTTAAATATGTTTCTTTTATTATATAAGAACAATATATAAGTTTATATATATATATATATATATATAATTTAATTTAAAAAATAAAAAAAAAACATCATTTTATAAAATTATATAAAATATATTATTTTTTTTTCTATAATATTACATTTGTATATTTTTAAGGTGTTGTAAATAAATAAATAAATAAATATATATATATATATTTTATTTTAATTTTTAAAAGAAGTATATAATCTTTATTAATTATTAATTAATTCATGTTTATATAAAATGTTATATTTAAGGAATCAATAAATAAATAAATAAAATATATATTTATATATATATATAATTTATTTATTTATTTATTTATTTATTTATTTATTTATTTATTTATTTATTTATTTATATTATGTGCTAATTATCGAAATATGTGAGTTTTATTATAAAAATATCAGAATATATTGTATTTATATATATGTTTGTATGTTTTTTTTTAAAAAAGGAACAATCAGAATATCCTTTTATTATATAAAACATTTTTAAAAAGTATGGATGGGAATAAATTGAAAGAGGTATGCATTTTATTAAATAGTAAGAATGAGAAGAAAATACAACGTGGTATAAAGAGATTATTTAGATTAATTAAAAAGAATGATTTTAAGAACACATATAATATTGAAAAGAATATATATGATGTGGATATTATAATAGAGAATAATTATTTGGATATAGTAATATATTGTTTATCTTTAAATGTAGAAAAGACGAAATCATACAAATTTGGTTATTACATTAATTTAGATTTTATAGAAATTATATTTTATACATTAAGTTGGGTGTTATATCATAAATTTAAAGATTATTGTTTTTATATTGATAATGAAGAAAATAAAAATGAAGTTCAAATAAAAGAAAAAGAAGAGAACTTTAAAAAGAACACATCCTTTTTGAATTTAGGGAATTTTTTTTATGATAATGTTCATTTTCTTGAAATAATAATTTTAAATAATTTTCATCATAATCGAGTGTATATATTAAGCACAATTTTTTATTTCTTATTATATCATGAAAGGTTTCGTTTTGGTTTTTTTTCTTCGACGTCATTATTAGTAAATTTAATTAAGTTAAAAAAAAATGTTGAAAATATTTCTGACTTGTTCAGGAAAAATAAATTGAATGAGAATGTTCAGGACGAATTTTTCATCCAAGGGAAAAAGAACAAGAAGGAAGAAAATGATGAAAATAAAGAAAATGATGAAAATAATGAAAATAACGAGAAATTAATTTTTATAAGAAATACATATGAAGAAGAATTAATTTATTTATATAAATTTTTAGTTCTTCAGAACAGAACTAACAATTTAAAAAATAATTTTGTAGAGAAAGGTAAAAATATGGCGAGGCATTATGGTTTGGTAAGCGAGTTTATGTTATTAAAAAAAAATGGAAAGTTCAAGGTGCATAGGGAAAAGGCTATAAATGAGGAGAAAAATAAAAGTAATGATATGATAAATAATAAAATGGATATTAAAAAATGCATATTAAATAAAGGAAATAATAACAACAACAACAATAATAATAATAATAATAATAATAATGATAATGGTAATTATTTTGAGATTGTAAGAGGATCCATTTTGATATACTCCATTTACCGTTATATTTTTAGCTCAAAGAATGACGACTTATATAAACATTTTAATCCAATATGTGATGAATTATATGACATTTTTATTAATACAAGTGAGTGTTGTAAATATTATATTTTATTATGTTTATATGAAATATTAAAAAAAAGTGAGAATTATAAATATATGAATCTTTTCCTATTGTTCATAAAATTGTTAAGTGTATTTTTAAATAACGTACAAAAAAATGTAGACACACATTTTCTTTTCCTTATGAATAATTTATTGTTATTACAAAGAAATACATTTTATTCCATATACCAAAACGGTGTATTTAATTATAAACATATAATTCTTTTCAAATGTTCCATTGGAGAGAATAAAAATATGAATAAATTGAAAAATGAAAAATCCCCTCCCTCCCCAAATAAGAAAAAAAAAAAAAAAAAAAATTACTACTTTATAATAAAAAATAAAAATACAGAGAGGTCTTTATTATATAATGCTGTAAATAGTTATGAAGATATATTAAATAATATCGATCAAATGGAAGAAAATAACAAATATATACAAACAAAATATGGATTATTATTAAAAGTGAATAAAGGAGATATATATTATGTGTCCCTTTTGTTTTATATTCTTCAGGTTTATATAGATATATGTCTGAATGAAAAAAAACAATTTTTATTAAATAGTTATATGGACGATATTAGTAATAATAATAATGATAATAATAATAATAATAATAGTAATAGTAATAGTTATAGATATAAAAAGGATAACAATTTTAAGGATATAAAAAATATTAACAATTTGTATAATATGAATAAATCTATTGTAGGAAAATCATTAACTCATAAATTAAATGAAAATTTTTTTAATTTTTTGACAGATCTAAATATTAAATATTTTATTAATCATTTTGTTATTATTAAAACAATAGGAACATATCAACATCTTATTAGTTTGTATTATATGAATAATAAAAAGCTAGTATTTAGTTATGACAAAACATTATATATATTTTTGTTCTTAAAATTATATGTCGAACTTAATAAAATATTTTTCATATGTAGAGAGAATAAAATAGATGATAATAAAAAGAAGCAACGGGAAACTAAAAAAAAATGTGCAGAATGGGTAGGTGATAATGTAGGTTGGTCTGATTTTTCTTTATATGAAGGTGAACATTTTGTGTTAAATAATGAGGTGACAGAACATATGTATAATTTAGGATGTAGTAAAAAAATTGAAAGTGAAAAAAAAAAAAGAAAATTTAATTTTAACGAACATATTGATGAGATTGTACATAATTGTTGTGACGAGAATTCTGTACAGGATGAGTATAAAAATTTAAATAAACGTTGTAAGGTACACAAGAGTGATGCTTTGTCAGATATATGTATAAACAACAATAAGATGATACAAAGTGCGTACGATACGATGATTCGTAGTGAAATGTGTGATATATATTGTGATAAAGATAGGATTTTCTTAGAATATAAATATATTTATAAAAAGATAAATGTGGAGACAATGAGAAACACTAAATTTTTAGATATAATAAAAGAGTTGATTTATTATAAAATGCTATTAGAAATGTACAAGATGAGAGAAAAGCGTGCTGACTATAATAAGGAATTAATTTATGATGAGAATATTTTAAAGAACACCCTAAAATATAGTAACAACAGCAATGGTAATAATATAAATATAAATATAAATAATTTGTGTAATTTTAATTATTATCACAATGTTGATATTTCAGAACTTGAATTGAATTATTTGAATAAATTGAATGATGTCATATATTTTTTTATACCTTTCAATATAACCGATTTTTTGTTAAAAAAAATAACGAAGGCAGATAAAAACAATTTATGTAATTATTTTATTATTTCATATGTTTATTATATATTAGAAGTATTTAAATGTATATGTAGATTTATACTGTCGGTAGATATTTTTATACCGATTCCAGAAGGTATTAATAAAAAGATATTATTGAAGAGTATAAAATTGGATATAACGAATAAGTTTTATGATATAATATATAAGTATTATATTTTTGAAATATCTTATGTAAATATGTATATATCTAAGGATAATATGAATGATATGTGCATAAATAGTAAAAGAGGTGAATATGAGTATAATAACTTGAAGGGGATAAGTAACAAGGTGATGAGGAATAATATGAATAATAAAAATGTCGTACAAAAGAATGATCAAAGTAATAGAAATAATAATAATAATAATAATAATAACAATTTTGATGATGATGATGATGATGATTACATATTAAATATAAATATGAACGATGATATTATAAATTATAGTGTAGAAAAGAATAAAGAAGAAAAAGAGATTGTTAATAGTTTACATTTTTTTTTAAATGACATAATAGTTGATAAGGATAATATATTTATTTTACATTTCATTGTTGTAAGAAATTTTATTAATTTATTTAAAGAATGTGAACTAAAAAAGAAAATATTATATGAATTATACAATAAAAAGAAAATTATCCAGCTTCATAACTTTAAGATATTTTATAATATAAATGAAAATGTTTATAAAATATTTTTGAATAATTTTATAGACAAATATTATGTTACGGTTGAAAATTTTAATATTTTGGATAATCTCTTTTATGTTTTTATATATTATAAAAGAAATATAATTATAGATAAGGAAATAAAAGATAACGAAAAAAATATGAAACGTTTTTTGGATAATGAAAAATATTATAAGTGTATGGAAATATTAATATATAGATTTTTAAGTAAAACAGATTTTTTTGATTCGACATCATTAGATGAAATAATATTATTTTTTTATCTTTTAAGAAATATAAATAATTTGAGACATTTTGTTTTTGTATTGTCCTTATTTTGTAGATTCTTTAATTTGTATAAAACCAAGTTGAAATATGTAGATATGTTTAATAATGTTTCATGGAGGAAAAAATTAAAACATATGAAAAAAGAACCAAATCAATATTCAAAAATGTTATATCATCAAGATGGTTCTTTCTTTTTTAAGATGATTATTTGTTTTTTCTGTACATATAATTATGATGGTTTTTTAAGTGGGGTTCCCATATTAAAAGTGATTAAAGATGAAAAAGAAGACACACAACATAAAAAGAGGAAATTTGATACCACCAAAAAAAAAAATATATATAATAATAATAATAATAATAATAATAATAATAATAATAATATTAAAAATGACAGCCAGGATAAGCATATTAATATTCCTCATAATGATGATAGGAGTGATACGTGGTCTTACCAAATCAATGATGTTTTATATATTTATTCATACTACTTAAATTATATCAAATATGTTTTGTTATATAATCCGTATATATATATGAACATAAAACATAAATTAAAAAAAAAAAAAAGCCTAGAAGAATTGTTCTACATGTTTACAAAAAAGAAAGAAGTTTCTTTTGTAAAATCGAGTGAGGAGGATAATAATAAAGATAGCCCAAACAAAAATATACATATTATTACACATGAAGAAGGCAACCAAATGATAGATGTATATTTTAATAATTTTATATTGTTTCAAAAAAGTATAAAATTATTTTTAAAACAAATAAGAAATTTAAACAAAAAAAAAAAAATGAAAGTGAAACTAACAGATGAGAGTTCTAAATATAAAATGGATATAGAAGAAATATATACCAATACATTAGAACCATTTTGTTTAAATTTTTTTTTTTTAAAAGGTGATTATAATAGTTATGATAAAAACGCAAAAGAATATAAAGTTCAAAATGAATATGGAATTATACATATGTTAACGAATTGTAAGAATATATTGCATGCTTATATAATTAAAAATGATAATGAATTTGTTTTAAATCAAAATGTTATATGTTGGAATTCCGATTTAATATATCATCATATGTGTAACATTTCGTCGGTTTTATTAAATTATTTTTTTATTCTATATACATATATACAAAGTGTACGAAATAAAAGGGATGAAGAAAATATAAACATTAATATTAATGTATTTATGTATATAATAAGTAAAATTAATTATGTTTTAAAATTTTATATATATTCAAAAAATGTAAGCAACAATTATTATAATATAAAAAAAGAAATCCCGTTTCAATATTATAAAAAAGATGAGGAAGATTATTATTATTTTAATCATATGTTTGTATTAAAAAATAGACGTTTGGAAAAAAATGTTTTTTTATTATCATTAAATATTTTAAAGAACAGGTGGTTTTTTATATTGTTAAAATATTTTATACATAAATATGAAACTTATACAGATGTGTTTGAAGAGTTCTTATATTTATATTTATCCTTCTTAAACAAAAATATGAATACATTTTTTCGTATAGTACAAAAAAAGAAAAAAACTAAATTGTTATTACGAAATTTGATGATAAATATAATTATGGGGATTGTATTACATGATATTGTAGAACATGAGGGGGTCGAGGTGTTTAAAAAAAAAGTATGTTATATAACATTGTGTATATTGAAAAAGTTAAATGAAGATGAAAACTTTATCAGCTCTTACTTGAATCAGTCTAATCATTTATTAAAGAATGAAACAGACGTAAACATTATTATTGATGATAAGGATGGTACTTTTGATTGTACATGTTTTTTTTGTGATGGGAAGTGCACTTTTTTAATGTGCGAAGAAGGTAATAGTTATGTTTTACAAAAGAATGAGAAAATTATTTTTGAACAATTGGTTTTATATTATATATTCAAGATGAGAAATGAAAAATTAAAAAGAAAAAACAGAAAGAAAGAATACATATATGATGATCACAAAAGAGAAGAGCATCTTCTTCGTAGTAGTAATAATAATATACCTGTGTTAATTAACCTAATTATAGATAAAAGAAATATAAATGATAAAATGAAAATATTATTAAATAAATTATGTAGGTTATATATTAGAAAATGTTATAATAATAATTATATTATGAATAAGGATATAATAAAAAAGATAATTATGGAAAGGTTAAGTGATAAGAATAATGATATATTTGTTTTTACAAAAAGAATTAAAGATGATTATATATATTTATTAGAACATGAAGATATTGAAAATGATATGTATGTCTTTTTTATGTATAATTTTTTAAATACGGTGGATATTAAATTTTTGAATAATGAAAAGGAGAATATAAATAAGGACAATTATTTTGTTATTTTATTTTTATTATATTTAATAAGAAATAAAAAAATTAGTGCTATAGAAAATGAAGTAAATTATGTACCCATATTTAAAGAATATGACACCTTATGGTTGTTATTAAACAATATAGAATATGAAGAAATATATTATTTAAAAAAGGAAGTATTCCATAAATCGTTTGCTGAAAAATGTTTAGATAATATTATATGTGCATATAAAAATGGTCGACAAAAAAACAAATTAAGTTTCTTATTATTAGTAACAATCCATTTTAAAAATAAAATATGTTTATTTATTGCTTTGTCCATTTTGTTTTATGTTGGTGATATGTTAAATGAAAGCAAAGAAAAAAGAAAGAGCATGTTGAAAAAATATGAGGATATATCGTTTATAAGGAGAATATGTAAGGTTCTTTTTTTTTATTTTTATGGTTATATATTTAAATATAATAAATACCAAAGATTCAACAATTGTCAAGAAAATGTTGAGGAGAATAATAACTTAAATAGGTGTCCGAATGATGAATATATTTTTAAATCATACGAAAATATAACTCTTTTTTTATTTAAAAAATTGTTTAAATGTTTTTTACGATATGAAGAAATGGTTGATAATGTAAGTGACGAGAAAATAAATGAATATGAGCATATACAAAATGTAGAAATGGATATGAAACCGAATTTGAAAATTCTAACAAATAATAATAATAATCATAATAATAATAATAATAATAATAATATTATGTGTAGTAATAGTGATGCTGATGAAGAAGGGTATAAGAACTTAAATATGATGAGAGGATGTAATATAGATGTAAATAATTATGTTGCAGATTCGAACAAGATAAAACAAAATGAATACATTATAAAGTATATGTCCAAAAGAAGGAATGATTATCACATGTTATTATTATTATTATTAAATTTGGTGAACAAAAAGATAGAGAATGACAATGATAATAATAATTATGTGGATGGTGAAGATGTAAACAAAACAGTTGGTATGAAGAAAATAGAAAAGAATATATATCTACATTGGAAGAGTATATTATTATTTATTTCATTTTTAAACAAGAACGAAATTAAAAAAGGTAATTTTTATTATGAATATGTGATGAAAAAATATATTTATATGTTCATAGATCATGATTTGAATATGGAAAAAGAAGAAAATAAAGAAGGTCATATTATTTATAAAAAGAAAAAAAGATATATTTTATTTTACATTTACTTTTTAATATATAAATTTATGAAATTAAAAGAGTTAGATGTTTTATGTATGATTGAAATATTTTTCAAAAATGTTTTGATCGAAGAATTTATTGTATCTATATTGGAAGAATATGAAAAGATGGAAAATGAAGACAAAAAGAAAAATGAAAAATTGGTAATTTTTTTATTAAAAATGATAAAAATATTTTATAGTGAATGGTACAATTTATGTAAAGATAAATATGTAAAACAAGAAATTTATTTAAAAGGTTTAAATATTAACATTTTTAATGCATTAAAAAGAATTTATAGTTACACTATGACCAATATAAATATATATATAAGAAACATATTTTTTGTGGACCTATGTAATTATCTAAATTTTATTTCTTTGAACAATATATTAGATAACAAATTAATAGATGAAGTATTAAAATTTAAAGAATTTAATGTAAATTATGATAATAATTATAATTGGCTAAATATGAACACAAGTATGGTAAACAAAACATGTCTCTATTTTAATTTTAATGAAAATATATATTATATGTTACGAAACAATGATGAAACAATAAATAACGATAATGATAATAATGATAATAATAATAATAATAATAATAATAATAATAAGAATAATATTAATAATAATAATAATAATAATAATAAGAATAATATTAATGATTTAAAAGATTTTAATTATTGTGAAGATGGAAATAATTTTTTCAATAATAATTATAAAAATAATATGAACAAGTCAGGTGAAAACCAATATTTTGAAAACTCAAAAATGGCTAGCTCAGTAGAAAATGAAGAAAAATATGAATATAATAACATCAGAAAAGATATTGGAATATATAGAAGAAGTAGTAGAGTATATTTAAAAAGTAGTGGTAAATATGTATACAGTATATTAAATCAGAATAATTTTATAAGAAAAGAGGTTTTTAATTTAGCGTATAAGAATAAATTAAATAAAAATATATATGATTATTTCTTTTTATTGTGTGTATTGGTAAGTAAATTATTTTTTGTGTTTATATTGATGTCAGAAAAGATTAGGGTATTTTTTTATCACTTTAGGTTATTATATACGTATCAAAAAGAGGAGATATTTTTAAATTTTGATTTGTTGAGGATGCAAGAAATTAATCGAAAGATAAAAAATTATATTAAGAAATATCCTGATATACATTTTTATATAGATTATGACAACAATGAGAATGAAAAAGAGAATGGGATGAATGGTATGGAGAGAAATTATATAAATCATGATGATTATTACATGGATCATTCTTATGAGGAGAATAAAAAAAGAAAAAATCGATTAGATACAAGCAAGGGCTATGATAATAGAAATGTTAATGTATATTTAGATAATAGTAAAAAAATAATTTCATATGATGAAGAGAAAGAACACTTTCATCATTTAAAAAAAAATCAAAACTATGATAGGAACTGTAAGTTTTGTATAAAATTTAGGGAGATACATAAAATTGGTGATACAGAAAGGATAATGAATTTATATGATAAGGAAGAAAAGACAAATATAAAGAATATGATATATTACGGAAAGACAATACGTACAAATTTGTTTTTACATAGTCCTTATGAATATAATATATATAAAAATTGTAAAACCTTTATTGATGATGAAGAATTTAATAATGATGATATACGAGAATCAAGAAATGTGCATAATCACGCAGATGATGATAACCACAATTTTGATGACAATAACAATTTTGATGACAATAACAATTTTGATGACAATAACAATTTTGATGACAATAACAATATTGATGATAATAACAATATTGATGATAATAACAATTTTGATGTTGAAGTCAATGGGGAAAGTAAGAATATGAATAGGAAAAATAAAAGACCCAATTTGAATTTGAACAAAATAAATACTTATTGCTTAATCGATGAAGACGAATTATTATATGGAAAGAAATTAAAGGAAAATCATTTTACAAAAAGGTATAAAAAATTGTTAGATATATATTTTTTGAGTGATGTCGATTTTTTTGGGAGATGGATAAAAATATTTTCAATGAACGGATTGAAGTTATTAATATTTTGCTTAAGTAGTAATGATTTAATAGTTAGGACTATAAGTTTGAAAGGATTATCTATATTTTTTCAATTGATTGAAAATTCATTTTTTCTTTATAAAATAAGAAAAAAGTTATTATCCTTCAAAAAGAAAAGTGGTATGTATACAGATGATAAAGATGATAATTATTATGTGAATGTTGATGGAAGAGATGTGTTGAATAATTTATATGAATCTAAAAAAAGTGTAATGAAAAAAAGGAAATTAATAATACCTTTTAAAGAACTATTTTATTTATATTTTTTTATGAAGAAATTAAAATATTCAGTAGATCCGTTAACATATTATATAAATCCAAGTGTATCATCATATTGTTTTTTTTTCTTAAATGAGGTATATAAAAAACAAAATATAGTGAATACATTGAAGAATTTAATTAGGAGTAAGACTTTTTCTTCTATTTATTTTTCGTATTATTATTTAAATAGTTTGTTTAATAATAATTTTGATTCTTTGGACATCATGAACTTTTTTATTATGTCAAATCAGGGTTTGCATTCGACGTGTTACAATAGCATAGGTTATGAGGAAGGGGGCGGTAAAAATGATAATAATAATGATAATAATGATGAAGATAATAATAATAATAATAATGATAATAATAATGAAGATAATAATAATAATGATGATAATTATGATAATAATAACTATGATAATTATAATAATTATAATAATAATAATAATAATTATGATAATAATAACTATGATAATAATAACTATGATAATTATAATAATTATAATGTAAAAGAAAAAAAGTTGAATAACACCATAGATAGAAGTTATTATGCTACGACCAACTTTACTAATAGGATGATGCTCGATACTTTTGATGATGACCGGGAGGATAACTACAGATACAAAAATAAGGACAAATATGATAATAATAATAATGATTATAATAATGATAAGAGTTATTCATTTGAAAAGAAGGATGAATATAAAGAAAAATTATATCTTATAAAATATAATTATAGATGTACCATAAAAAACATTTACCATATATTAAATCGAAATGATGTTTTTCAAATATATATATCCATATTTTTTAATAATTATATAAATCATAACTTGTTAAAGAGGTTTTTAATATTACTTATATATTCCAGCAATGTCATAAATATGATAGGTATGTGTGTAGAAAGTATAGATGAGGAAAATGTCCTTTATATGGAAAATAAGGATAATCATAATAATAATAATAATAAAAGAAAGAATGTAGATAATAATATAATTCCATGTAATGTAGAAAAAAAAATGAATGTTATAGATTTTTACATAAAGAATAATTTAATGATGAAATTAATTATAAAAGATAATATATTTTTATGGTTAGACTTAATTATGAACCAAAAACTTTTTTCAGAAGTAATGTCTTTTCATTATCCTAGTTCTTTTGTATTCCCCATTATGAATTATTATGATTTGTCCAATGAGCATGAGCTATTATATAAAAAGATGATAAAAGAAAAGGTATGGTCCTATATAAAAAATGAGAAGTATCCAAACGAATTATATAATAAGAGCATGTATAGTATTATGTATGATATGAAATATATTGAAGAAAATGATTTATGTGTACATAAAAAAGAAAGTAGTATAAGAACAAGCAAAAATGATGAAATTAGAGATGTTAAAAATGTAGATATTTATATGGATGAGGAATATAATGAGAAGATAGAAAAAGAAAGTAATATATGTGATATACATAAAAGAAATGAAAAGATGTTACTTGCTCATAATAGTGTTCATATTAATAAAATAAAGAATAAAATGTATGATTATTTAGAAAATTTGATTAAGAAGAAATATATGATAGGTTATAGTTTTAAAGAAAGTTACAATAAAACGTCAGAAATATTATTTTGCATAAGTTTATTTATAAAAAATGTTGTATCTAATATATTTTATCCAGGAATAGATTATTGTGATATATTTCATAAGAATATTTTATTAGATAATGAAAAGAAAATATTGAAAGAATTCATTTTAACGAATGCGTATAATATAATAACACTAGGAAAAAAAAAAAAAAATATATTAAATAATAATAATAATAATAATAATAATATGCATACCTATGAGATATGGAATTATTGGTATAGTGTGTTTCATAAATTATATTCATTTAAAATAAGATGCTTTTTATTTATTAAAAAAAATGAAGAGGAAAAAAATAATAAAAACGAAAATATCAGGAAAACTAGCCATATGAATATATATGATGACTTAATACAAATTATAAGAAACTTGATTAGGGGCTTATATTATATCTTTTTGAATGTATATCATAAGGAATATTTTTATCTCTTTATATATGAAGAAGCAGAAGAGGAC
>NC_033652.1:65999-66650 GCF_001601855.1 Plasmodium reichenowi | reverse complement strand
AAAAAAAAAAAAAAAAAAAAAAATTATGATAAGAATAAGATGGTATTAGAATATGATGATGATCAGAAAACAAACTTAACAAATATGTTTAAAAGTTATAATATGAGAGGGAAGAAAGATACAATGCCATCTATTGAACTATTTCATATACATGTTCATCATAAGTTAATAGAGCAAACATATAGAGAGTCTCCCAATTATTCAAATTATAATTTATATAAGAGAATTATTAGGTGTGTGTTACATATGTTACATGAAAAATGTTATAAGAATAGTAAATATTTTTATTACGTCTTTATAAATAAATTAATAACGATATATCATTTTTTAAATGAGCATCATATGTCATCTAAGGTGTATTTATATATATATGAAATATATAATATTATAAAAAGGGATAAAGTAGAATCATTACTAAACCAGATTCTTTAAAAGAAGAAACAAAAACGGTGGCATATAAATAAATAAATAAATATATATATATATATATATATATATATATATATATATATATATATGTTTTTGTGTGTGTGTATATGTTTATATATTATTTTATTTTTTGTATGTGTCATTAACGTTTATGTTTTAATAAGAATTTTTAAAAACATTTAAAAGAAGAAAAAATAAAATATTAGTGAAATTGCAAAAAAA
>NC_033652.1:60763-65131 GCF_001601855.1 Plasmodium reichenowi | reverse complement strand
AAAAAAAAAAAAAAAAAAAAAAAAAAAAAAAAAAAAAAAAAAAAAAAAAAAAAAAAAAAAGTGTGAAAAAATATATAAATAAATAAATAAATAAATATATATATATATATATATATATATATGTGTTGTACATTTAAAAATAATATATTTATGAACAACATTAATTTGTACTTATTGTACTTTTTTTGGAAGAGTCATATTTAATATTTAAAAGTTCATTAGGTATTTCTTCTTTTAATTTATCATATTCGATATTACGAGAATTAAAATGGTTTAATATATAATTTGCTTTTTCATCGTTAATGGTAACAATATTATGATCCTCGTTATAAGGTTTATTGTTATCATCATTTATTATATTTTTTGTATCACCACTTATTATATTTTTTGTATCATCACTTATTATATTTTTTGTATCATCACTTATTATATTTTTTGTATCATCACTTATTATATTTTTTGTATCATCATTTATTATATTTTTTGTATCATCATTTATTATATTATTTTTTTCTTTGTTATCATGTGGTTTAAATTCTTCACATTCTTTATGGTTCTGTAATTGATCTCTCATAATATTTTGTTCAAGCAAATTATTTTGATCTTCCATATTATTTTTATTCTTTAAAATGTTTTCTTGTGTATGATCATAATTTAAAGGTATTTTTAATGAATTTTCTTTATTTATATTATCATCACTTATATTTGTATTCTCCAATATATGTTCACTTTGAATTTCATCTTTTATCTTATGGTCTACTTTAGGAAGATCAGTCATCAAATTGTTTTCGTTAGAAAGATGGGTGGTCAGGTTGTTTATAGTGGATATATCATCGTTTGGATCCTTCAAAATTTGGATGTCATCATTTGGTTCCTTCACATTTTTGATGTCATCATTTGGTTCCTTTACATTTTTTATGTCATCGTTTGGATCCTTCACATTTTTGATGTCATCGTTTGGTTCCTTTACATTTTTTATGTCATCGTTTGGATCCTTCACATTTTTGATGTCATCATTTAGATCCTTCATATTTTCCATATCACCACTTGTATCTTTTATATTTTCCATATCACCACTTGTATCTTTTATATTTTCCATATCACCACTTATATCTTCTATATTTACCATATGATCACTTGCATCTTTTATATTTACCATGCCACCACTTGTATCTTTTATATTTTCCATGTCACCACTTGTATCTTTTATATTTACCATGTCACCACTTTCATCTTTTATATTTACCATGTCACCGCTTTCATCTTTTATATTTACCATGTCACCACTTTCATCTTTTATATTTACCATATCACCACTTTCATCTTTTGGGTCTTCCTCATAGGTATGCTGTGCATGTTGAAGGTGGTCGTTGTTTCCCTCTTGTTCATTTAAATTTAAAGAATCTCGTAATAAATTATGACCATGTTGGTTAAATTCAGAACTATCCTCCTTATGGAGGTATTCTTTTGAGGATGCGTGAGTATCCAAGGTTATATTATGTATACTTCGGTTATGTAATAAATACTTTTTATAATTAAAGTTTTGTGTTGGTAAGTAGAAATTAAGGGAATAAATATATTTTTCTATAAAAATTAAAAAGTCATTAATATAATTTTCGTCTACTAATATATCTTCATTATATTTATGTATATAATTAAAATGTAAGTTTTTATCTTTATTTATGATTTGACTTTTGATATTTAATTTATCATTATTATTTTCGTATTTTTTAATAAATGTATATAATTGTTTTAAATATAGAAGACAATCATGGAAACATTTTTTTTTAAGATTACATGTTTCTTGATTTGTGAGTAAAGATGTTTTTATATGTTTCATTTTTTCATTCATATTATTTGAGATATCATATTTAAGATTAATGATTTCATCATTTTGTAAATTTAGATGTTTGAATTTTTCTTTCATTTTTTTAATTAATTGTTTTAAAACATTGGTTTCATAATTTAATAAATTTATTCTAGATATAAGACTATAATTTTTTTCTTTAGAAGCATTTAAATTAATAATAATATGATCAAAATCTCCTTTGTTATAACTTATTAAATTTATAGAGTTTATAGCATTATTCATATTATTTATATTTTCTTGAAGTTTTTTAATATTATATATTTGGTATTCATTTATGAATAATATTCGAAGACACAATTTTTTTAACATTACAATTTTGTTTTGTAGTTGTTTCTTCTTTTCATCTTCATAATAGTTTAATATATTGATCATATTGTCTTTTTCGGTTATTTTATTATTACTAAGAATAATATTGTTATCATTATGTATATTTTTATCATTATGTATATTATTATCATTACATATATTGTTATCATTACATATATTATTATTATGTTTGTCTTCATATTTATTTACTTCCTGATTTTCCATTTTATTTTTATCTTTTTCTTTTGTAAGATCATTTATTTTATTTTCGTAAGATAATATTTTTTGTTCTTTAATTTTTTGTTGTAACTTTTTAAAATCTTCTCTGTGTTTTTTCTCCATATTTTCTTTCTCTTTATACAATTCCTTTAGTTCTTCTTTTAATTTTGCATTAAATTTATGTTGTTCTTTTTCTTGCATGTTTAAATCTTGTATATTTTTTTTTAAAGAATTATATTCGTTTATTAATATTTTCATATTATTATTATATATAATTCTTTCGTTTCTTTCATCATCTATATGTGCTTTTAGTATATTAATATCATTTGTTATATTGTTTGTATATTCTTCCATATTATTAATATTATTTTTTAGTTTAATTATGACTTTCTTATAATAATCTAATGAATTTTTTTTCTTTTTGTCGTTTTGTTCAATTAATTGTTTTGTTTCAAGTTCTTCTTTTAATATTTTATGATGTAAAGAGATTTTTTTTATTTTACTATTTTCTTCATAAATTCTTTTAGACACTTTTTCAATTTCATAATCTTTTTCATTTAAATATTTAACATTTATGTGTTCTGATTTATCATGATAAATATGATCATCATAAGGATTCTCTTTATGATTATCATTCTTATTTTGTGTGATACCACCTACCCCATGTTCGTATATTTCTACTTTCTTTTTATCATACTTTCCATTTTCTAAGTTTGTTGATTTTTTTTCATTTCTAAGATTATCATTATTATTATTATCTTTGGATTTTGTCTCTTTCTTTTTTTTTTTTATGGCCATTTTTTTTTTTTTTTAAATAAGTTCACAGAAATTTTATATAAGAACAGAGGACTTTACGAGTCTAAATTGTTAACATATGAAGGGAAAAGAAGTGACCACATAAATATATATATATATATATATTTATGTATATATATTTATGTATATATTTATAAGTATTTTTTCCTTTTCGTAGCTATATATTTAAAAGACTTAAACATATACATGTTATACTTTTTATGGTTTTATAAAAATATGTTTGTATAAAATTATGCTATTAAAATTTTCTGAGCTTTATATATCAAGAGAGAAGAAAAAAAAAAAGAAAAAAAGGAAGAAAAAAAAGAGCACATCATATTAAATAAATAAATAAATAAATATATATATATATATATATATATATATTATATATAGGTACGTATGGATTTATGTATGACCCTTATTCCTTTATATGAAAGACACGTTAGGCCTATTTGCACACTTGTATTATAATTTTTTAGAAAGGAAAAAATTTTTAAATGAAAACATTTAAAGAGTACCATACAAAAATGGATATTATATATATATATATATATATATATATATATATATATATATGTTAATTTTTTTTTTTTTTTTTTTTTTTTTTCTCCATCTTACATAAATATTATTTCGAAAAAAAAAGAAAAAAAAAATTGAACTTCTAAAACATCTTCCTATAGGATGATTTTACATTTTCTTTTTTGTATTGTTAAAATGAACCTATAATGTTTTAGTTATAAAGCATAAAATTATTTAAACATTTTAATAATGACACCCCTTTTTTTTAAGAATATAGTATAAGTACCTATAATGCGAGAACCCCCTTATGATCTTAAACACATATATAAGGAATATATTATATATATTATATATAACATTTTAGTATTTTTTTTTTTTTTTTTTACTTTAAATATATGTATTAATATAATATTAGGTTGAAGAATTATATTAAAATTTAATTTTATACAATAATTATTTTATTCGTATGTTTTTTATATTGTTATGACATATTTTTTATTAAAATCACAATAAAAAAAAAAAAAAAAAAAAAAAAAAATAGTATATTATAAATATATAATATTTATTAAATATACAAAACGGTAATTTATATTTTCTAATAAGGAAAAAAATTAAAAACATATATAATATTATTATATATATATAATATATATTAC
>NC_033652.1:58355-60562 GCF_001601855.1 Plasmodium reichenowi | reverse complement strand
TTTTTAAAAAAAAAAAAATTATAAAAAAAAAAAAAAATTAAATTTAATTTTTAAAAAAAAAAAAAAAATAAAAAAAAAAAAAAAATTTTTTAATATATATAAAATATATTACGGTTAGTAAAAAAAAATAAAAATTTTTTTTTTTTTTTTTTTTTTTTTTTTTTTTTTTTTTTTTTGGTGTTGTCATATTTTTGAATCATTTGATACATAGAACACGGAAAAATACTTTTATTCTTTTTAATTTTTAATTTTTTTAATTTTTTATTTTTTTTAACTTTTAGCATCATTTATTATATTTATATATTATATTATAGGGTTCTTTATTATATTCATACTGTTTATATATATTATATTAATATTATTATTTCTTTTGGTTTAGATTTTTTTTTTTCTATAAGTTTATTATTATATAATATATAATAAATATTATATATATGTATAGAGTATATATATAATTATAATATATATAAATATATTTTTTAATTTTGCTAGGTTTGAATTAAATAGGATTTATAAATATATTATATAATATAATATAATATATAATGATTTAAATATATAATGAATAAATGTATCCATAAAAATTTTGATGTTTTTCTTATTTTACTATTATTATATATATATAATATGATTTTATTATTAATAATTTATAAAGATATAATATTTATAAAATATATTTTAATTTATGATTATTATTTTGTTATATAATATTTACTTATATTTATTAATATTATTGTATAATACAATATATTAATATATATTATATATATATATATATATATATTTTAATTTTATATGATTTATTTTTTTTTTATTTGATTTTAAAAGAAAAAACGATCTATTTTTTATAAAAGGCTTTTATCACAAGTTTAGGGAATTTTCTTAATTAAGAAAAGAAAAAAAAAAAAAAAAAAAAAAAAATTATTAACAAATAAATAAATAGATAATTAATATATATTATATATATTATATATATATATATGTACATTTTTTGTTTATTTGTAAAAATATTATTATTATATTTTGTAATTTTGTTCATATTTGTGAACCCATTAAAATCATAAAGAATAAAATCTTTATATATTCCATATCTGTTTATATATAATATTTTTAATATTTAATTTTTTTGAATAAAATGAATATGAATATAAAGTATGTTGTTTTCTTTGTTTTTCTTAGTTTAGTATGTTGTAATTATTGTTATGTGAATTGTATGTTGGATAATTTTATTCAACATTTTGTAAAGAAGTCATCAAACAATGTTAGTGTAACAAATGTAGACGGTAAAGGGAATAATAATATGAATGATACAAATAATATAAATAATATGGATAATAGAAATAATATAGATAATACAAACAATATAGATAATACAAACAATATAGATAATACAAACAATATAGATAATACAAACAATATAGATAATACAAACAATAGTGATAATACAAACAATATAGATAATACAAACAATATAGATAATACAAACAATATAGATAATACAAACAATATAGATAATACAAATAATTTAAATAATAATATGAATAGTGTTCATAGTAATAACATCTTTAATATTTTCAAAAAAGGTGAGGAAGAAGGGTGCACTGGGGAACTCGAACAAAAGTTAATTAATGGAAAGAAATTCTTAAAAAATGATTTACATGAGATAAATGAATATAATAATAATAATAATAATGAAAGTTTTGTTAACTTACGTAATGGTCAACATAGTGATTATACCATGTACATGTTTGAAAGTAAAGGAATAGTGTCAAATGATTTCTACAGAATATTATATGAATGTGCCCAAGCTTCTTCAGCCAAACCTTATTTAGTAGATGTATGTGTAAATAAATACTTTAAAAAATATAAAATAAATTTTTCACAAACATGCTTAAGTTGTTTCTCTACATTTATTGGATGTACCTTCATTTCTTGTAATAAACAATGTTCAAAAAATCAATGTAATGATGAATGTAAAGTGTGTAGTGACAATCATTGTTTTAAGAAATTATTAGAATGTACAAAATTGGAGGCTTTACCTGATCCATGTAAATAAAAAAATAAAATAAAAAAAATAAAATAAAAAAAATAAAATAAAAAAAATAAAAAAAAAAAAATAAAATAAAAAAAATAAAAAAATAAAATAAAAAAAATAAAATAAAAAAAATAAAATAAAAAAAATAAATAAAAAAAATAAAATAAAAAAA
>NC_033652.1:47434-58015 GCF_001601855.1 Plasmodium reichenowi | reverse complement strand
AAAAAAAAAAAAAAAAAAAATATATATATATATATATATATATGTTTAAATATTATGAACATATTTCTTCTTTTTCTTTTTCTTTTCATTTTGTACCTTGTCGTTTTTTCATTTCTAATTATTTTCATAATTTCGTTTATTTTATCATCTACATCAGATAATATTATTTTTTCTGTTTTTATCCTCTCACTGATTTCATTTTGTATAATAGATTTTATATTGTTAATTTCACACTGTCAAGAGAGAAAATAAAAAAATACAAGCATATACATATATATATTTAATTATATTTATGTATGTACGTATGTATAAATATATATTTTTTATAAAATTGTTGAAATAAATTTACGTCGTAATATTTTCTTAGTGAATCTTCCTTTTCTTCAATAAGTCCATATTCTTCAACCATTTCTTCTCTAAACAAATAAACAAAAATGAGTACATATAATTATATATATAAATGTATATACATATATATATATATATATATATATATATATATATATATATATATATTTATTTATTTATTTATTTTTAAAGATTGGTCCTTACTTTAGAAGGGCTGCTTTATGCTGAAAATCCTTTACCAACTTAATTTTGAGCCTGCTCCAGTCTTCTTTTTCCTTATTTATGAAATCTTCAGCTCTGTAAGGGAAAAGAATATGTATACGGACATATAAAAAAAAAAAATTATATATATATATATATATTTATATATATATGTATATATATTTATTGTCCTTAATTTTATTTTTTTCGCCTTACTTTTCTTCTAGTAATTTTAATTTTTTTTTATGATCATTTTTAAATTCTTCTAGTTCATTTTTATAATTAGTTACATCGTTACGTATATCATTTAGCTGTTAATAATAAACAAAGGTGGAGAATTATTTAAAAAAATGTTCTGGAAATAATATTAAATAAATGTGAACAAATAAAAGAACGAACACAAGCACATATATAAATGTATATATGTATATATGTATATATGTATAAATGTATAAATGTATATATGTATAAATGTATATATGTATAAATGTATAAATGTATATATGTATATATTTATGTGTACCTTTTCGTTTAATTTTTCAAATGTTTTATTAGAATTTTCATGCATTTCTATTAGCTTTTCTTCCAGTGTGTTTATTTTTTCATTCAATTTCTTGATATATGAAAAAGAAAGATATAAAAATATAAATATGGAAAAAATAAAATATATATATATATAGAATAAATGTTACATTGTGTTTAATTTTTATTACATCTATTTTTTCATTTTTTTGTAACTCGATACTGAAATGTAAGCCGCTTAATCTTTTCTCTAATCTTTGTAGTCTCTCCTAAAAAGGAAAATATATATGAAGGTAAATGTTAAGCTAAGGTTCCAGAAGAACAAGAAAATGTAAAGACAGAAAGTGAAATGTCATTATATAAATATAAATATATATATATATATATATATATGTAAGTTTATTTTATTTTTTTTTTTTTCTGTACACTATTGTGCTTATTTTGACTGAGAGAAAATTGTTTACTGTAAATGCCACTTTTATTCAATTCTTCTATAAATTAAAAATATAAATATGTACATGAATATATATATATATATATATATATAATATATATATTTATAAATATATGTTAATATTACTTACCCATTTTATAATATTAATAAATATGAATGAAAGGAAATTACATTATATATGAAAAATATTTTATTTTTTTTAGTATTTTTAGACAAACATATATATATATATATATATATATATTATATTATATTATGCACATATAAAAATAATGATATTTTAAATATTTTTTTGTAAGTTTAACAATTATTATTTCTGGATAAAATGTTAGAAATATTATATATATATATATATATATTATTTTTTTTTTTTTTAAAGGTGATGTTTATGGTAAAGGTTGTGCTGAAACGCTGTGCAAGATAAAAATAAAAAAAAAAATGTGAAAAATATGTATACATATAATATATTTATATATTCTTAACAAAACTATCATTGTGAATATATATATATATATATATATATATAAAACGTGAAATTTTTTTTTTTTTTTTATTAAATATATGTTTATGCAGTGTTCTTTTATTACATTAAAAGAAAAAAAAAAAAAAAATAAAGATAATTATAATTTTTTTTTTTTGGAAAAATGATACTGCATATGTTATATATATATATATATATATATATATATATATATATTTATGTATTTTCCTTATTTTTCTTTTTATTATTCAGTGATTATACTTTATTTAATAAGGTTTATATATTTAATGTATATTTATACCCCCAGAAATGTTATAAAAATAAAAGTTCATCTTCCAAATTTAATATTAAAATATATAATTATCGAATTCAAATATTCATACAAACATATGTGTGTTAATCATATAAATAATATATAAGAAAAGAAAATAATTATCCATCAAAATAAGAATATTTTATATATTGTATTAACTTTTGTATATTCAAAATTTTAATAAGTGTTTATAAAAATACAGTTTAAAAATATTATATATATATATATATATATATATATAATATATTATTAACAAGTTGGTAGTTCTAATATTTATAGTTTAATATACAAAATATATACTACCGATGCACTAAATGTAAACACATAAAAGTGTAATATTAATAATTTATATGTTCAACATTTAAAGGAAAAAAATAATATAAGTTAAAAAAAAAAATAAAAAAAATAAAAAATTATAAAGAATACAAAAATTGGGATTATTATTATTATAAATAATATGTTTATATATATATATTATATATATATATATATATATATATATATATATTTTTATTATTATTAATGGGTTATATTTTTATATAATATAAAAAAAAGAAGTTTTTAATTAAAATAAAAATAATTGAATTATATATAAAAATATTACATATATAAATTTATTTGGGTAGAAAAAAATATTAGTACATGAAATTACAGTTTATTTTATTTATTTAATTTATTTATTAATTTATTTATTTTGAATCATTTTATTCATGTTTAAATAATAGAAAAATTATGATACTATTAACAAAAATATATGTATACATATATAATATATATGTATGTATATATGTATGTATATTTTTTTATAATTAAAATGTGGTTTTGTTTTATTATTTTATAATAAATCCTCCCAGTTTTCTACAATCTCTTCCACCTGCTGGTCCCCAGCACCATCTTTATTGTCCACATCATCCATATTAATATTATCATTGTTTGTAAAATAATTTTGTTCGTAGTCATTGGAGAAGCCTGTGTCGTTTCCATAGAAATAATAATTATCCGAGACATTAATATTTTTTAAGTTGACAGCTTTGTTAATTTTATTTAATTTATCTAATAAAGAATAGTCTGTGTTTTCTAGGTGATCATTTAATTTGGTTACATGTACAATTGCTCTTTTTGATGAGATCCATTTTAACCAAGGTAACCAATTGGCTGGATCATTTGCTAGTGTAAATTGATCTCCAAAAAGTATAACACCTCTTTTTGCTCTTGTTAACATAACGTTTAATCTTCTAGCATCTCTTAAGAAACCTAATTCATTATTAGCATTAGATCGGACAGCTGAAAATAAAATAAGATCTTTTTCTTTTCCTTGAAATCCATCGATTGAATCAATTTCTATTCTATGAGAAGCTTCATATGAGAATGCATCTTGAACAGCTTTTTTTAATTTCATTTTTTGTGCATCATATGCTGTTAATATTCCAATTTCATCAACAGATACACAACCTTCATTGATTATAGATTTTAATACAGTTATTAAAGGTTCTATTTCATATAAATTAAATTTAGATGTACCATAAGCATTTTCAAATTTGCTACCAGGTTTTCCTATGGATACATCTATAAATGCTAATCTACATTTTGGATTTGGCCATAAGAAACCTTTAATGATAGGTCTATTTTCTTCAGTAACATTTGCTGTTTTTAATTTATTATCATAGAAATGGAAATTCGGGAAAACACATATACTTAAGTGCATACGTCTTTGTGTATTTAATAAATGTACAGGTGCAATTTTTGCCATAACAAATCTTTCTAATAATGATTTATCTAAACCTAATTTTATAGCATCTGGTGAAATAATAGTTGGTGGTAATTGTTTATGATCTCCTATTAGTACTAAATTATTACAATAATGTCCTAGAGGTATTAGATTTGATGGTTCAATAGATTGAGCACACTCATCAATAATAACTCTTTCAAATTTTTCATTATCAAATATTTCATGACCAGAACCAACACAAGTTGCTATAACAACATTATATTTTTTAACAGCTTCTAAGAATAACAAAGCTTTCATTACTTTTGCTTCTTTCTGCATATTATTTTTTCTTAATTTCAATAAATCTTTATAACGATGAAACTCCATTATAGCTTCCTCATGAAAATCACTATCACTACCTGCACCAACACGAACCGCTTGTATATTTCTTTTTTTCAAACCTTCTACGAGATTATTTGCCGCAACATTTGAGTCAGCTACTGCTAATATTTTTTTATTACTATTTTGTTTATGCCAACTATCTATAATAGCACAGGCAACATGTGTTTTACCTGTTCCTGGTGGACCTTGAACTAATGTTAATCTTCTTGTTAAGGCGCTTAGACATGCTAATTTTTGTGAATCATTCAAAGGTAAATTCGTTGGTAAATTTATACTTTCTATAAGATATTTATCTATATCTTCAACTTGTGAATTTCCAATTTGTTTATTTATACTTTCATTTAATAAATCTTCATATGGATTTTTAGCTTCTTTACTATAATCATTTAATATATCATCAGACATACTATTATTTTTTAATGATTCATTATTTTGAAAATCCATTTTGATTTTCTCATAATTAGCTATTTCTTCATTTAATTTACCATTTTGTGCTATATATTTACTATATTTATTATAAGAATGTAATATTAAGAATCTTATTTCTGGAGTAAATACATATGGTGATTGATATTGTGTAGGTATCGAACTTATGAATGTAATAGACCTTAAGGCTTGTAGCATTCTTTCATGTGTTACAATATTTAATAATAAATATAATCTATATTTATTATATTTTACATTAGCTTTTTTGGTATTTTCAGCTGAAAATATTCTTATATTAATATTATAAACAGTATTATCACTTTTCGTACTAGTAATACTACCTATTAAACTATTAGACCATGCATCTTCATCTTTTAATAAGGTATCACATGGTTTCAATAAAACAATATCATCTTCTCTCATTTGTGTTGATTTCATCCATTCCTTTTCTTCATTAGTTAGAGTACATGTACAAGATAAAACAGGCATAGTAATACTTTTAAGTTTTAATAATAAAGATTTATTTTCATGTAAATATTCGAAATTCTTTTTTTCTTGTATACTTTGTGCTAGGTTTGCTTGTAATTCTAAGGCTAGCATAATTCGATATTTTTTATAATAATCATGAGCACACTTGGAAATAAAAATTGAATAATCTAATTCGACTTGTTGTAATAAGGATATGCAATTAAAGCACAGTTTGTCATTTAATATAACAACACATTCGTCTATTAGTTTTTCCCACAGTTCTATTGAAACTAATTTATGTACATAATTATTATCGGTAAGATTTTTATTTTGTATATAAGGATTAAAGAATTGGGAGCTATTATTATTATTATTATTATTATCGTTGTTTTCGTCTACTTTGTTGTTATGAAACATGGCTGATGATGGATTGTTAACAGATTCGTCATTCATATTATTTAAATTGTTCATATTATTTAAATGGTTAACATTATTTACATTATTTACATTACTCACATTATTCACATTATTCACATTATTCACATTGTTCACATTTTGGTTCATATCCTTTTCCATTTTTTCGACCTCCATACGACCCTCTCTACTTACTTCTACTATGGTATTTAATAATCTATTTATAGGATCATAATTTCCATCAATTAATAATTCTCTTAATAAATAGACCACAAATATGGACCACGCATTACTACTATATTGTATAATAAATTGTATGGCCATGTTTAAAGCCTTATTTAAATCCTTTGATATTAAATCTCTAATAAATTGTGCATTTTTCCTATCAGTAGACGATATATATTCTATTAAATTATTTTTAACCAACATATCATATGCTGCTTCACATTTAGCTAAACTTTTTGTACTTCCATAACCAACACTTTTGGCCTTGCATGTATTCTTCCCATTTTTCCATTCCCAATCTAAGGTACATTTATATAAATTAAAAACCTGTTCAAATACTTCTGATTGTTGTATTTTATATCTTGATGCTATATTGTTTCTTAACATTTGTATGCTACTAGCATCTTGTTTGGTTAAACAATATTCAATTAAATCGTTGGGATCTGGGACTTGTTCAGGTTGGGTACCTACTTCTTGTATACCCATTTGTTGACCGCCCATTTGTTGACCGCCCATTTGTTGACCACCCATTTGTTGTATACCACCATGCTGTGTATTATTTAATAAATTCATATTTTCATTCATATATTTTGCATTATTTGCATTTAAGAACATATTATTATTATTTAAATTATTGTTGTTCATAATATTTCCTTGGGTAGCACCCATATGTCCTACATTTTTATTTACATTGTTCATATTGTTCACATTATTGTTGTTGTGGTGGATGTCCGTTGCAGATGTTAATATATTATTCATATTATTATTATTATTATTATTATTGTAACAAACATTGTTCATGTAATTATTCATATTATTATTTCTACTTAACATGTGATCATTACTTGCGTCTCCGTATTTGATATTTTTATTTTCTTGATATGATAACATATTATTATTATTACTACTTGCAGTATGATTATTATTGTTGTACATAAGTTCATTAAAATTTTTATTTGCTCCTTGGCTTTTGTTATATTTATTTTGATTGGGCATATTAGCATCGTCAAAATTTTTACTGTTGCTACTCATATATTTGTTATATAAAGTATTATTATTACTACCTGTATTATTTATATTATTATTATTAGTGTTGTTGTTTGTAATTGTCGTGTTATCATATGAATTAATAAATCTCTTATTATCATCACTCATTTTTGAAAAGTCATTTTCTCGAATTAATTGTTCTTTCACATCATACAATATCATATACAACCTTTGTGTAGCTACTAGTTCAGCAATTTTTTCATGTTCGTGTTGAGCAGATGCTTGATATAATTTATTATTTATTTTCCATTCAATATTACAAGAATATAGATTATTATTAAATTTATTTTCTACATTTTTATTCTCTACTTTCAAGATAACATTCAAACTATTTATCATCCATTTTGTCATTTGATCTAGTTCTAATAAGGATATATTTTTTAATTTTAATAAAATTTTTTTCACACAAACCTTTTTACTTAATTTTTTTGTATTATGAGTACCATATACTACAATTTTTTCGTCATTTGTAAAAGACCAGATAATGGAATATTTAATTTTATCGTTTTCATTTATAAATTCTTCTTTCGATTCTGCTTTTAGATAATTTTTTCTTATATAGAAAAGGGTTAATATATTTTCGTCTTTATACATATAATTTAGGAATTCATTAAAATCGTAATAACAAAATGCATCACTATCTAAATCGAGGGGGCCAGCGTTGTTGTTTATATTATTATTATTATTATTATTATTTTTGTTATCTTCTATTTTATTTATAAGGTTGTTTATATTTTTTGCGTTAGCTGAAGAGGAAAAGTTTCCATAGTATTCATTCTTCTTAATACCGAAATTGTTAATTTGATTAAGATCATTATTATTGTTGTTATGAAAGCTGTTGTGTTTTGTGAACATATTACTAGAGCTTCTACTAATACCCATACTATTATTATTATTATTATTATTATTTTCATTATTATTCATGTTGATATCACCTTTGTTGATTGGGCTTCTATCATTCGGACTGCTCATATTTTTTGAAGAATCCACATTGTGATTTATATGGATATAATTTTGCATGGATAATTTATTACTTCGTGAACCTCTGTTATAACCAGATGTCATGGTATCAATCATTGCTCCTCTCGAATTATCATATAAGATATCATGTGCATTATATTGATGATTACTTTCCATGTTATCATTTTTATTGATGTCTTTATTTTTCATAATATTGTTTAACTTTAACATATTATTATTACTACTACTACTACTCGTGGTGGTTGTGTTATTATGATGATTCGTTTTGATCATATCGTTATTTCCATGTTTGTTTCCTACATTGTGTATTGTCTCGTTAGTACTTAGTATATTATTATTCATATCTATTTTATTACAATTTGACGATTCCATTGTTAGGATATTTATATTTTTATGTAAATCGATAGAATTCATTTCATTCGTCATAATAATCATATTATTATTATTATTACTATTATTATTACTGTCCTTAATGTTGTTATAATTGGTGCTGTTATAATTGGTGTTGTTATAATTAGTGTTGTTGTTTGAAATATCGTCTGATGTTTCTCTTTTAAAATTTTGTGCATAGGAAGATGAGGATATTTTATTGTTATTTAAATTATCATTAGATTTATTATTATAATAATAATTATTACTATGTGGCTGGTTCATGTAATTGTTATTATGACTATTATTATTACTATTACTATTATTATTATTGTTGTTATTATTATTATCATTATTCGTATTATAATGAGACATATACTTTTTATTCATATTAAAAGGATTTTTCATATTTTTTAAACTATTTATTCCAGTATTCGTATTATTTACATTTTTTATATTATTTGTAAAATTTTCATTATAATAATTATATCTGGAATCATTATTTTTTAAAGCATTATTATTATAAGAATTAGGATCTTCTAAAATTTTTGATGACCTTGTATTAATATTTTTGTCATTATGTTTATTATTATAATTATTAATTTTTAATGAGTTATCTAAATTATTAGTATTGGTTAATGTGTTATTATTTAAGTACATATTCTTATCTTTCATATTATTAGAAATCAATAAATAATCTTTATTATTATAATTACTTTTGGTACCATACATTCCAGAGTTATCATTTATGTGTAGCATATTAATATTGTCACCATCATTATTTTTACTATTATTATTATTATTGGATAATATATTGTTGTAATTTTTTTTTTCTTTATTATTTATAAGGAAATTTGAAGAGTTGTTTAATTTCGTTTCATTAAATGAAGTATTTGGTCCTTCATTATTTTTGTTCATTTCTCGATTCTGTATAAATGTAGAATAAGTTCCAGCAAAATTATTTGAGAATTTGTTATTACTATTATTATTACTATTATTATTATTACTAATATTATTATTACTACAACTATTATTATTATTACTATTATTATTATTCATATTGTTATTACTACTTACATATGGATTGCTTGAAACATTAACATTACCATTATTTATATAACTTCCGGATGCTTTCCCCTTACTAACATTGTTATTGTGTGTGCTACTATAATTATTATTTTGACTAAATTGCTTACTATATGTTGTATTTCTATTTTGATTAAAACTCCTAGGATTCTTTATATCAGTATTTTTATTAAACGATGCTATATTATCATTCATTAGGTGATCATTTTTATTCGTAGAATTATTCATATTTAAAGACTTTGAAAATTTGTTATTCATTTTTTTTTCTTTATTATTTAATTTATAAAAAAGGGCATTATAGTTTTTCTTATTTATATTATTATTCAATATATAATTCTGTGTTTTTCTAATTTTCGATCGAAGAAAAAAAAAAAGATTATTGCTGTTAATGTTAAGGCTCTTGATACCCCTTGAGTTGTTTATATGATTTAGTTTGTGTCGTGATTTTATTACTACTGATGTTGTTTTTAATATATTAATTAAAGAAAAAATATACATGTATCGGTAAGTTATAAGAGTATAAGAGAAGTTCCTTAAAAACATATCATATAATTTATTAACAAACTTCTCCCACAAAAATTACCTTATATTATTTTTTAAAGAAATAAACCTTTATAAAATATATATATATATATATATATATATATATATATATATATATAATATATTGAATGTATGTAAAATAAATGTATATTATTATATATATAAATATAGTTATTGTCACATATTTATAGGCAAAAAATTATAATTACTCTTTATATAATGTACATATATATATTATACATAACTTATAAATGTAAACATAAATACAAACATAAATATAAACATAAATATAAACATAAATATATAAATATAAATATATATATATGGAAAAGAAAAATTATATATTCTTACAAAATTTTAAAAAATAAAGGGGGAAAATAAGTTTATACATAAATATATAATAATACATATATATTACACATTATATATTCTTATAAGTATAATATATATGTATATATATATTTATACTTTATTATATATTCTTTTATAAAAATGTTCCTTTTTTTTTTTTTTCTGGGTTTTTTTTTTTTTTTTTTTTTTTTTTTTTTTTTTTTTTTTTTTTTTTTTTTTTTTTTTTTTTTTTTTTTTTTTTT
>NC_033652.1:45230-47053 GCF_001601855.1 Plasmodium reichenowi | reverse complement strand
TTTTTTTCAATTATGCTATTTTTTTTGTTTTTATATTGTATATAATAAATAAAATAATATTATATAAATAAATATATAAATATATATATATATATATATTTTTTTTTTATTATTATTCTCAAAGTTTACGTGTACATAAATTATATAAATACATAAAAATATATATTATATAAATATAATATATAATATTATACAATAATATAATATAATATAAATGTTTTACATTAATATGTTTCTTCTTTGTTTTTATATTTTCATTAATTTTATATAATTTCTTCTATTCTTCTTTATACTATTCCTTATTTTATATTTTGTTTTTTTATTTTTTTTTATTTTATTTTTTTATTCTTACAATATTTATATATATTTTTTTTATATGTTTCTTTATATTTTTTAAAATAAAAGTTCAAAATGTATTTTATTATATATATAAATATATATATTTATATAAAATATGAATTTTTTTTATTATATTTTCTTAATATTATTTATAAAAAAATATATGTAAAAAATATATATATTATATATATATATAAAATACTTAATTTTATATTATATACAATATTATAAAAAATTCATATCTTTTTTCATATAAAAAAAATATATTATTATTACTATATTATATTATTGTTATTATTTTTATTATAAATATTAAATAAATATATATTATATTTTTTTTTGGAAAAATATATTTTTATTTTCTTCTCATACATAAAATATATTATAATATTATATATATAATTATTATATATGTTTATATATATATATACATATATATATAAATATAATATATTTATATGTATTTTATATATATATTATATATATGTATATATAATAAACCAGTGTAAAAAAATATATTTTATTAATATTTTTATACAAACCCAAAATATTAAAAAAAATAAAAATGATCATATTTTTATATGTAAATTTATATAATATAAAACTATAAATTATTATTTTGTAATAGTAATATTAATAGAAATATTGAAATAAAAAAATATAATATTTATTTATAAATATGAAGAGATTATAATATTAAAAAAAAAATAAAAGGGGGGAGGGGAAAAAAAAAGTGTTATTTTACTTATATATATATATATATATATATATATTTATTTATTTATAAGGGTTATAAGAAAAATATATAATTTTACATGCGCAAAGGATTAAAAAATATATATAATAATATAAATTATATAATAAAATATATAATATATGTATTATATATATAATATATATATATATATATATATATGTATGTATTAATAATGTATGTATTAATATGTATGTATATATATTTTTGTATAATATATATATATATATATATATGTATATATTATATATATAATTATAAGATACTAGTTAAAAAAAATAAAAAAAAAATGCTTTTATTATATACTATATATAAAATATATATTTAGGAAAATTTTGATCATGAGCTCATTATTATATTAATAATATATTTATATTATTATTATATCATATATATTTTTAATTTCATATGATTTACTTATTCATATATTTATATATAAATGTTTTTATTATATTTATAAAAAAAAAAAAAAAAAATTCATTTTTATGAGTATAGTTGTTTTTTTTTTTTAACATATTAATATATAAATAAATATGTGCATAAATATATTATTTATTAAAAATATATATATAATATAATTATATGTTTAATTTTTTTTTTTTTTTTTTTTTTTTTTTTTTTTTTATTTTTTTTTATTTTTTTGTTTTTTTTATTTTTTTTTTTTTTTTTATTTATATTTTTTTTTTTTTTTTTTTTTTATTTTTTTTTATTTTTTTTTTTATTTTATTTT
>NC_033652.1:40676-44830 GCF_001601855.1 Plasmodium reichenowi | reverse complement strand
ATTTTTTTTTTTTTTTTTTTTTTTTTTTTTTTTTAAATTCTATTAACATATATGATGATATAAATATTATTTTATATATAAATTAAGAATTACTATATTTTATGTGTTTAAGATTCTTTAATATATATATAGAATTATATAAATAAAATATTTGAAAAAAAAAAAAAATTTGAAATATTATATATTATATTATTTTTAAAAGACTATGTTTTATTTTGTTGATTTATTTCCCTTTTAAGATCTTGTTTAATTTAATTTTATTTATTTATTTTTTTTTCCTGAAAATAAAATTAAAACATTATTCAGTTTGTTTAGATCTATATATATTTTTCTTTTTTATCATTTTAATATATATAAAGTTTTGATGTTATTATTTACATAATACGTTTTTTTGAAATTTATAAAAAGATTTGGTATTATAGGTGTACACAGTATCTTTTTTTTATTGGTCCTAAAAGTTATTTTATAAAATATAATGGAAATATATATTTTTTTATTATTATGAAAGGAGAATATAAAACGTAGAAAATTTATAGGGGTACTTAATAAATTTTTAGAATAAGAAAAAAAAAAAAAAAATGATTATATTTATTTGTTAATAATTTGGCAAGTTCAATTTTAAATAATTATTATATATAATTTTCTTAGTTGTATTTTTTTAAATGTACTGTAATATAACAAAAAGTAAATTTTTATTTTTATTTATATATTTATTATTTTTGTATCATGATTATTAAGTGTAAATGTAAAATTATGCTTATATGTTTGTATATTAAAAAAAAAAATAAAATAAAATAAATAAGATATATTTTTTTCTCATTGTTATATATTTATGTTGCCATTATGTTTGTTCAAAATGTATAAGAATAATAATACGAAAGGTGTACACTGTGGGGAATTCAAAGATATTTTCTTCTTTCTCATTTTTTAACCTAAACATTAATATGAATAAATAAATAAATATATATACATATATATATTAATATATTAATATGTGTAAAATGCAATAATTCTACAGTTTAATCTTTTCTTTTAAAAATTTTTTTTTTTTTTTTTTTTTTTTTTGGTAAGTGTAAAAATGAAAGGGAATAATATGACCATTTGTATAATTTTATATTGATTTTATTAGGATATAATACGAATTATAAAATAAGAACATTTTTTCTTTAATTAATTAAATAAATAAATAAATAAATAAATATATATATATATATATATATATATTTATATTTATATCTTATAATATTTGTCATGTATAGAGAAAAAAAAAAAAAAAGATATAGTAAAATAATAAAATATGACCCCAAATGTATAATTTAATTTTCCTTAGAAAAGTTGATCACAAGGATGTATTTAATAATATGTAAGTAATTATCTGTACACATAATATATATAAATATATATATATATATATATATATATATATATATTACATAAAAGTTAAAAAAAAAAAAAAAAAAAAAGTTATGCTGGCGTCGTGTTTTTATTCATTCTATGGAAAATATATCCATATGAATCCCTACATAATAAGTTCCAAAATAATTAAGAATGGTAAGTTGTTTAGTACAAAAAAGGTACCTATCATATTAATCGAGAGTGTAAAAGATATTAAGAATATGATTAATCATATCGAAACTATTTATTCTAATAATAGTAATAATAATAATAATAATAATAAAGAAAAAAGAGAAAAAGGTTTTTCTAATTTTGAAAAAAATAAAATTGGAATTATTTATTTGGATAAGAATTGTGAAAAAATTTATAATTTGTGGAAATATTATGATTTAAAAAATGAAAATATAACAAAAGAGAAGAATAATGTAAATGAGTATAAGACATATCATCATAATGATTATAATAGAAATAATAAATTGAATCATATATTTAAATTTTGTTCAAATGATGATGGTGATATGAATATTATGAAAAGAAATGTAATAGGTATTTATGTTCCTGTTGAAAGAAATATATTTTCTACAAAAATTAATTATTTTTATCTTTTTAATAATTTGAAAGAACTAACGAAAGGTAAATTATATTATGAAATGTATTTTATTTTACCACATTGTACATTCTTTTTTTCATTCGTTTCTATTTATAAAGAATTAATATATTATAAGAAACTCATTACATTTTTTAAGAAATGTTATAAGCAAAATAAAAAAAAAAATAAGATGAAGAAAAAGAATAACAAAAGAAGAAATATATCACATATATGTAATACAAATAAAATAATTAATAATAAAAATAAAATTTTAATAAATTTATATTGTAAAAAGGAAAAGGATTTAAAAAAAGAAATTAAATTATATCTTGAAAAAATTTTTTTTAACACATTATATACAAAAGTTATTTATGAAGACTCTATTGAATTATCTTCCTTTTTATATAATTTTTTAGAAATAAATTCAAAAAATGTTATTGACTTACAATATTTATATCAATGTGTTATATCATTATATAATTTAAAGATTTTAAAACATGATATTTTTGCCACATCCTTTGTTTTATATCCTGATTTGTATAATAATATATTAACGTATGAATATAAAGAGAAAAGGGGAGAATATAAAAAAAATGAATCAAATAATAATATCATTAATAAATCTAAAGAAAACTATAGAGACGTAAATAATAATCCACCTATAATTATTCAAGATGGTGATAATTCATTAAATAAATCAACTCATCATAATATTAAAGATAAAATTATGAATAATAATTTAAAACAGGTGTATCCAGATGAATATTTTATGTGCAGAATTAAAAAAAAATGTGTCTCCATATATAATAATAATGATACGAATGAATTATCAAATTTCGAAAGGCAGCTGTTACATATTATGTACCTTTTTCCATGTGCTTCAAAATTATTGATAAAATATAAAGATGTAGAAGGATATCATATTAGTTTTAAGATTAATGACATATTAAAAAGATATCGCTTATTGAATTGTATAATAAATAAATTTATTATGAATAAAAATAAAGTCAATGATAACGTGAATAATAAGGAGGAAAAGAAAATGGAAGAAAATGTAATATGTGAAGGAGGGCATAAAGAAAGGGCAACTATTAATAATGAATTGAATGTACATAATAAGGAATTTATACAAGATTGTAATAATTCAAATGGATATTATAATAAATCGTTTGATGATTTTAATGAAGCGTCTGATAATTTTAATAAATCGTTTGATGATTTTAATGAAGCGTCTGATAATTTTAATAAATCGTTTGATCATTCTAATAAATCGTCTGATCATTCTAATCAATCGTCTGATTATTCTAATAAATCCCCTGAAGCTAACAAGCAGCCACATATACATTGTAACCAATCGCTCGATAATTATGCGTCTTACCAAGACAAATTAATCCTTTCGTTGTGTAAGCAAATACATATTAAGGAAGATATCTTATATGAGCACAACTTAATTATTGGTAAACACATATATGCATACATATATGAAATAAATAATACTAGTCAAAATATAGTGTTTCGTTTTAACTTCAATTTGAAAGATATTATATTTGAAAATGTGATATGTTCAAAAAATTCTTATGATGAGGAAGATAAGGAGGAAAATATAAAAACATTAAATGGATATTTACAAAATATATACGAAAATATGTTTTTAGATGATATTATAATAGAACAACGGAATGAGCACATTTATAATTATAAAAATAATATATTAGTAGGACTATTGCATGATAAGGAAAATAATTTTCATTACTTTTCCGATAAAAATGTTGGAGATATTGTATTGTGTACCGTGTGTAACATTTCTTCATGTGGTAAATATATATATATAGAACGCTTTGATACCAAAAATCTTATATACATTTTTCGCAAGGGCAAGTATGTAAATTTAGAAAAAAACTATAATTATGATGATATAAATGAAATTAATGAAGATATGTTGAAAGAAATAATGTAGAATTATAATGATGTTTATTCATTGTATATTTCTGTAATTTTCCAAATGTGCACAAAAAAATATATAAATGAATATTTATTTTTTTTATATGTATTAATTTTTTTTTTTTTTTTTGTGTTAATTTGTTTTTATATTTTTTTTAAAAAATTAAAATAATATATAATTAATATATTATATATAAATATATGTATATAAATTTGGTTGATTAAAAAA
>NC_033652.1:32677-37677 GCF_001601855.1 Plasmodium reichenowi | reverse complement strand
AAAAATTGTGAAATAAATAATAGTGATCAAATGGTATGTACTACCACTACTACGACTACGAATAATAATAATAATATAAATAATATAAATAATATTATTAATAATAATTGTGATGAAGTGATTTATCATAATAGTTGTAGTAATAAGAGTAATAATAATGAAGAAATAATATGTCTTAATAATAATATAGGTGACATAAATTTTAATAAAGGGGAACATACTTTTAATATAAATATGCACAATTATAATAATAAATCAAAAGTAGAACTTAAAGAAGAGGACGAAGAAGAGGACGAAGAAGAAGAAGAAGAAAAAGAGGGAGAGAGACAGGAAGAGGGACAGGCAAAGGGACAGGCAGAGGGACAGGCAAAGGGACAGGCAGAGGGACAGGCAAAGGGACAGGCAAAGGGACAGGCAGAGGGACAGACAGAGGGACAGGCAGAGGGACAGACAGAGGGACAGGCAAAGGGACAGGCAGAGGGACAGGCAGAAGGACAGGCAGAGGGACAAGCAAAGGGAAGTATTAAAAAAAATAGCGATATCCAAATTAATGATGAAGATATAAAAAATTATAAAACAATTGAAGATAATTTTAAGGAAAATAAAATTTGTTCTGCGAATAATAAAAATCCTCTTTTGAATAATAAAAGGAAGTTTTCTAAATTAAAAAGTACGAATATGAAAAAACCAAAAAAGAAATATAAATATAAGCATAAAAATTCATATAATAAAAATATGAATATAGATGATAAGAATAATGTAAAGAATAAAAATAATGATATTAATTATTATAAAAGAAATACAATGGACGATTGTTGTGATGAAAATAAATATATTAAAAAGATGTTATTTATAAAAAATGATAAATATTTATTATGTATATCAAAAAGATATATTCATATTTATAAAATAAATAAATATCCAATAAAGAGAATAATATATTTGGATTTATTATATTTATGTTGTGGAATTGAAACTATAATATCTAAGAAATTATTTTTGCCTTGTTTCTTTTCTGAATATTTTTATTCTTTATATAAAGAAAATGAAAATGATACAAAGAATGAGGAAAATAAAATATGTAATGAGAAATGTACAGATGTATTTCCCAATCAGCATATGGAAAATTGCGAAGATATGAAGAGTGTTCCATATATAAAAGATTATGATAATATAAAAATGGGTGATAAAAAAGAATATAAAAAGGTAGCTATTTCAAAAGAGACAAATAAAAAGGATAGTTTTAATATGATGGAAGGAAAAGAAAATAGTCATTTAGATATTTTTAAAAATTATTACAATTTATATAACAGTTTGAATTTTACAAAAGTACGAAACTTTGATATATGTGAAATAAAATTTATGAATTTACAAAAGAAGAAAATAAGGTGGACAAATAAAAAGGTGAATAATAATATAAATGATTATGCGGATAACCATATAAATAATCATATGGAAAATCATATAAATAATCATATGGATAATCATATAAATAATCATATGGATAATCATATAAATAATCATATGGATAATCATACTGATAATCATATAAATAATCATATGGATAATCGTACTGACAATCATATGGATAATCATACTGACAATCATATGGATAATCGTACTGACAATCATATGGATAATCGTACTGATAATCATATGCCATGTGAACAGTGTAATAGAAATTCTTATGAGGAAAAAACAATATATATAATAGATATGATATTATGTCTTAAAGAACAAATACCATATTTGAGCAGAATATATATATATGAAAATATGCAAGTACAAAATAATAATAATTCTTTAAATACATTTTGTGAAATATTTATGAATAATTATATTGTAGACATCGATAACACGTTTCCTTTAATATCGATTGATCAAATGAATGATATTATCCAAGAAAATGTAAAAGAAAAGTATTTACATGTGAAGAAAAACGCTGTTTTATATTCTCAACAAAATATAAATATTATGGATAGGATATGTTATCCTAATATGGGTGTAGAGAATGTTGGAAGGTACAATAAGAATAAAGAAAATGCAAACGTTCAAGAAAATAATAATAATAATAATAATAAAAATAAAAATTATGGTGCTGACAACAACAATAATAATAATAAGAAGAATAATAATTATAATAATAATGATGATGATGTTCGTTCGTATAATAATTTATTAGGATGTAATAATTTTATTGATAAAAATATGTGTGATAATAAAGAGGGTAAAAAAGAAAGTGAGAAAGGAACAAATTCTACTTCAAATAATACTAAAAATGATTTAAATATTCATGTAAAAAAGGACAGGAATAATAATATTTATTATGAAAAAGACAATAATTATATGATTAATATATATGAAAAGTTTGAAAAGAATCGGAAACATCTAAAGAAATTATTAAACACAAATTTCCCCGTTTGTATTTATAAAAAAATTTGTAAAAGAAGATCAAAGGAATTACCAACAGCTTTAAATATTTATGACAGTCTGGATATGTTACTAAAAATGAATAGCCAAAAGGAAAATGATGCAAGTGAAATTGATGAAGATATAAAAGAAATAAATGAACAAGAAATTGATAAAATGGTACCAATGAATGAAGAAAAAAATATTTTTAAAAAATTCAAGGATCATTTTGTTATTGATTATTCTGGTAGGGTAAATAATAATAGTTTTACTTATCCAAGTATATTACTAAGAAATAAAAATGCCTTAAAAAATTTAAACAGAAATGTTAATGTTGATAAGTATAAGCGGTATATATTTTTAGGTATCCATTCATTCCTCTTTGCTTTTGAATTATATTTTGTAAAAGGAAAAAATAAAGGAAAAGAAATAGAAAAAAAAAACAAAAAAGGGCAACATGAATATGGCTATGAAGAACACGAATGTGGTGATGAAGAACATGAACATGGTGATGAAGAACACGAATGTGGTGATGAAGAACATGAACATGGTGATGAAGAACATGAACATGGTGATGAAGAACATGAATATGGTGATGAAGAACATGAATGTGGTGATGAAGAACATGAATGTGGTGATGAAGAACATGAATATAGTGATGAAGAACATGAATGTGGTGATGAAGAACATGAATGTGGTGATGAAGAACACGAATATGGTGATGAAGAACATGAATATAGTGATGAAGAACATGAATATCATAAAGAACAACATAATAATATTAATGGGTCCCATATGGGTACCCATGCAAATTCGTCTAACCTATTTCCAAATAATAATTATGTTTATAAAAAGTTAGAACATATGAAAAAGGAGATATATAATATAAAGAATAAATTTTTTTCAATAATAAGAAAGAACCGTTGTGAGAAAAGCATAAAAATAAAATACTTATTTAAAATATATTTAGGTGTAACAACCCCTTTAGAAATTGTTATGAGAGAAAAAGGAAATATACTGAGTATAAGAACTTGTGATAAGGTATTTTTATTTAAAGTTAATTATAAGTATAATATTTATGATTGTAATATTTTGGATGGTCATAACAAAATGTTTTCATCATGCATATGTGAAAAAAATGAAAATATAAAAGAATATAATAATATGAATATATTGGATAGTAATTATAATAATGTGGATAATATTATAAATAATAAAAGTCATCATAATAATAAAAGAAGGAGGTATATATTTAGTTCCATTGATGAAATACGATCATATCATACCATTCATAATCCGATACAAAAAGAAATATATGAATTATGTTGTTTTAGTGATGATATTTATCAATCCTATTTACTTGTAATAACATTAAGATCAGGAGTACATACATTATATATTTATAATTTAAAAAATATTGATTTACAGAATGCTGTTAAGGTTAATATTTCTGCGTATAAAGGATTTAAACAAATAAAATGGACTAAATGTTATGACATGTTAATATCTTTATCAAATATAGGAAATAACATATTAGTATTAAAAAATAAACATTTAAATAACTGGAGTTTTTTTATTTCTGATTTTGAATTAATAGATTCGAATATTGAAGTTATTGAAGATGATAACGAATTTGATATAATAGAAAATATCCAACCGAAACATAAAAATATGGAAGATAATATATGGAAATATATAATTATATATTTAAATTTATTTATTAAAAATAATGTATTTATTCAAAATTTAGTGCATCCATCTTCTCTTTTTCCTATTTTATATACAGGTTATTATATTAATAGTCCTAAGTATTTTTTTTATAACTTATCTTATGATTTAACAAAACAAAATTTTTTAACCTATCATTCAGATGATGAGGTTGATAAATGTAGTAAACCAAAATATGTAAAGGATAGAGATAATTGTAATGAATTTGTTAATATAAAGGAACATGTGGAATCATATACGAATACATACAAAGAAATATATACAAATATAAATGAAGAGATGAATCATATGGAAAAGGTAAATTTACAAATTAAAGACAATTCAAATAATATTGAATTAATAACAACCTCTATGAAATATTATTTGTATTACAAAAATATTATTAACTTTTCAATATGATAGGACACAAGTTGTTCATATATTAGATGGAAGATATATATAATATGTACACATTCTTTTTTTTATTTGTATAGCAAATATATATATATATATATATGTATATATTTTTTTTATTTGTTTTTTTTAATATTTCTTATAAGAATATTAAACTTTTGTGATAAATATATATTATTTTTTAATAGACAACAAAATATTTATTTTTACAAAAGATTATGAATATTTGAAAATATGTTTATCATGTTACTATATTAAGACCTTTTATGATATTAAAATAAAAAAAATTTGTATATAAATATATATATATATATATATATATATATATATATGTATATATGTTCATATATTATTTTAACACAAAAAAAAAAAAAAAAAAAAAAGAATAAAAAAAGCATATAAATCATTTTATTCAAATTATATATAATAATTATATTAAAAAAAAAAAAAAAAAAAAAAATAAAAAATTA
>NC_033652.1:25128-32277 GCF_001601855.1 Plasmodium reichenowi | reverse complement strand
TTCAAATTATATATAATAATTATATTACAAAAAAAAAAAAAAAAAAAAGGTTAAAATTTATACATATGATAAAGAAGTCGTTCATGTTATTATAAATGTATTACAAATTCGTATTATATATATATATATATATATATATATATATATATATATATATTTTTATTACATTTATTTTGTATATTTAAAATTTAATAATTGGATAGTGATAATTAATACTATTTTTTATAACATTAAATAAATGTTTATTTTCTATAGCTGCTGCTATTCTCTCCTTGTCGTTTAGTTGCTTATTTATTGAATGTTCTGAATTATGTGATCCAGGATATATATAAATGTTCGTTTTGTAATTATTACATAATGAATATTGTAATTTTATACTTATCATTAATCCTATAAGTGTTGCTAAAGAACAATTTGGTATAGTAGGTGTAAAATACACTGTAATTAATTTTTCTTCATAATTTATATGAATATTTTTTTTCTCTATAATTTTTAGAGCTTCTAATGTATAAGAATATTCTGGATCTTTTATATCTCTTAATAAATCAAATATTTCGTCTACATTAATTTTATCTTCCTCATAGTATATATCACATAAATCACTTTTATTATATATATGTTCTTTTATTGTTAACTCGTCTAATGAGCTTCTATTTTCTTCTCCTTCATTCGTATTATACAATATTGGATTCTCATTTTCAAATATGTAATTATTATTATTCATATTAAAAGAAAAAAAATAAAATAAAATAAAATAAAATAATTATAAATAATATGGATATAAATATATATGCAGTTAAGTAATTGTTGATATATATATATATATATATATTTATTTATTTATTTATTTATTTATATATTTATTATATTATTATTTTTTTAATTTTTTTTTTCTTTTCCCCTTTTTTTTTTATCATACATATGTATTATATTATATAATATATGAATTCAAAAGTTGACATAGGATTTATATATTTATTTATATATATTTATTTATTTATTTATAGTTGAGAAAAAATCAAGTAGGTACCAAAAATGAAAAAAAAAAAAAAAAAAAAAAAAAAAAAAAAATATATTTAAATGTATATAATATATATATATATTATTATATATATATTTATATCTATGTAAATTTTTACAAAAATAATTATGTTTACTTTCAGCATATATAGTTTTATGTTTGAAAAAAAAAAAAAATAATAAATAAATAATTAAACATATAAATAAAATAGAACATATACATATGTATATAATATTTTATTAAGTATTATGTAATTTTTGTAGCTTTAAATAGTTTTGAATTTTTTTTAAGGTATGTGCCTCAAAGTGAGCCGCAAAAGACTGTGGGGTAATTTTTTTGTATGTATTATATTTAGAAATAATAGATTGTACATGTTTATATTGATAAATATCTGGATTATAATTTTTTACAAAGTTATCTAGTTTTTGTAAATTATAAAAATGTAAATCTATATATTGATCAAAAAATGTGTTTCCTTTGGATAGATAGATATAATAATATTGATACAATGGATTTTCTGGATTTTTTAGGTCTTTATAAAACTTATAGTATATAGAATTATGTATATTTATATTATTATTTATTTGTTCGTCTATTTCATTTTCGAGATTTATAATATTTTTTTTAATACAATTTGATATTTTCTCAAAATGATATCTTAAAGTAGAAACTAAATTTTTATTATCATGATTATAAAAATGGTTGTCTTGGGATTTCATGATATCTTGATTATTATTAAGCAAATTGTTATAATTGTCCTTTTTAGAAGACTTGAAAATATTATTATGATGATAATTATTATTATTATTATTATTTCTGTTAACATTTTCTGTAACAGGAAAATAATCAGATTTTATTTTTTGTATTATTTCAATATTGTTTACATTAAAAATGTAGTTTATTAAATTCCATAAGAGATAATGAATAACAATGGATAAAATACCTTCACAACAAAACATTAATTTTCTTTTACTATCATTTAAAATATTTATATATAGGTTCACATATTCGTCTAGATTTTTTTTTAAATTCTCCGTTTTCTTATTCAAATCATCATTTGATAATAAGTTTATTTTATTATTTTTATATTTATTCTTATATTCTTCTACATTATTAGTAGTATTATAGGATTCATTAATAATTCTTAATATTTCATTAACATAATTTTCACTGTCCATAATATTATATAAGGAATCGCAGTATGTTAATATACGTATTTCGTTGATCATATTTAATTTTTTATCAAGAAATGTTTGAAATGTGTATATAACATCATTAGTGGGTTTGTTACAATATATTTTGTTGTTATTATTACAATAATTATTTTGTTTTAACATGTAATTATTATTATTATTATTATTATTATTATTATTATTATCACCAACAGCATTATCTGTAGGAAAGGTACCTATTTTATTATATTGTAATTCACATTTTTGTACATGTATATTACTATTATGTTTATTTTTATTCTTTGAATTTTCATTCAATTTTATTATTTCTTCTTTCATATTGATTAATAGACAAAAGATGGATTCTAAGGCAATAATTTTTTCAGAAAGAGCATATAAAGATGTAAAACTAAATAATTTAGAACAATTGCTTAAAGGATAAATCGATAAATAATTTTTATCATTCATTATATTACTATCATGTGTAATATTATTTTTTGATGAAGATGGGAATGATGTATTTATATTACTATTTACATATAAGAAATTATAATCTTGTTCATTTTTTTTGATTTCATCATTATAATGTTGTAAAAATTTATACAATTCTGTATATTTTTCTTGTTTTTTTATTATAAAAAGTATATTATTTATATTTAATTTCTCTTTATTTTGTTTGACGTTAATTAAAAGTTCTTGTATATTAGATCGTTTCATAAAATAATAACATATAATATATATATACATATCAATGGATTTGAATATATACTTATGTATATCTTCTTTTAAATTATGAACTAAATTTTGAAGAATAAAATAATCTTGTATTATGCATGTTAATAAATTACTAGAATTGGAAGTAATACTCTCAAAATTTACAATATTGAAATAGGGTGTTTCATATATATTTTTTTTTTTATCTACTTTTGAAGAGGATATATTATAAGAATAAAAATCTTCTTTTTTTACATTTTTATCATCACAAATAGATATATCAAAACTTTTATTTGTTACATTTATATTTGCTATATCATCATCATCATCATATTTTTGTGTATGTTGATTAAAACATAGGTATTGTCTTATGTTTTTAAAATTAAATTTTTTCAAAGGGTTCGGAGAAAAAGGTACATTTAAAAAATCATGAAATTCGTTTTTATAAAAGGTTAATATATTATTAAAATTAAAAGTAAAATTAAAATTAAAATTAAAATTGTTATTACATATTTTATTATTAATTTTATTTGGTATACGTAACCAATGATCTCTATTAATCATATCATTTAACGTTTTAATATTTAAATAATAGTATGTGGGGAAATAATTTTTTTTTAATTTCTTTTCTACTTCTAGAAAAATATCATGATTTTGTAAAATGTCTTTTAATAAGTTATGATCTTCAAAAATAGAAGTTCTTATATGTTCTTCAATGTAAACGTTCTTTTGTTCATTATAAAGAGTATTACAACTATTTTTATAATCATTTGTTTTTATATTTACATGTATTTTTTCATTGATCTTTATATTGTCCTTGGGATTAACCTGTACATTAATGTTGTCTTTAGGATTAACCTGTACATTAATGTTGTCTTTAGGATTAACATGTACATTAATGTTGTCTTTAGGATTAACATGTACATTAATGTTGTCTTTTGGATCAACATGTACATTAATGTTGTCTTTAGGATTAACATGTACATTAATGTTGTCTTTAGGATTAACATGTACATTAATGTTGTCTTTTGGATCAACATGTACATTAATGTTGTCTTTTGGATCAACATGTACATTTATGTTATCCTTCGGATTAACATATACATCAATATTTTTATTTTCCTTTAAACTTTTAGTTAAATAATATATTTGATCATTTGAAGAATTATATTTGAATAGATATGAATGTAAACAATATAAGATGGTCAAAAAAATATATGAACATATGTGATTAAAATTGAAATTATTAAATTGCATATTTTCAATAATAGTTTTTATTACTTTTTCCATATTTTTTAAAAATTTCTTTTTTACATATATTAAATGTAGTGCATTTTGTAATGTAAAATATATATATTCTTGTGAGTAAATACAACTTATACTTTTTTCTTTTAAATAGGATTCTATTTTATTTTTAATACTTGTACATTTTTGATCATATGTTTGATTTTTCATTGTATCATTTTTTATGAAGTATGTTAATAAATGTGAGGTATACGTGTTTGGTATATAAAAAATATTACTTTGATTATGATCGATATTATAATATTGTGAATAGTTAGATTCATCCAAATTATTTGTTACATTATTTTGTTTATGTATATCTTCATTATACATATTATAATTTTGCGATAACTCTTTGGTTGTTGTTATTTCTTGATACGTTTCATTTGTAAGTTTATCTGTGCACTTATTTATTGTTTGTATATTATCATTATTACACTCATATATTTTATTATATAGTGTTAGATTTGTTTTTTCAAGATTTTTAAATTTTGATTTATTCTCGGTTTGATATATAGAGATATCGTTTTTTTGTAAATAATAATTTAATAGATATATTATTATATAATCATATTTATTGAAAACATCAAATAAAATTTCATATATTTTGATGAGTGAAAGTAGACTGCTGGTATCATTTAATTTAGGAACAAGTTCGTTTAAAGGAATAAACAAAAAATTATCTGCATCATTTTGTTGATTTGTTGAATGATTATTTTTGTATATGTCTGTATCATTTATATTATTATTAATGGAATCATAACTTTTTATTTTTTTTTTATTTTTTATGTTTTCATCAATTTGATCATATTTTGAATATATCATATTATGTGTTAGATTTGTTTTGTCACATATAGATACGTCTTTATCTATTAATTCTTCAGATTGTTCCGTTTGGAATGATAAAAAATTTGGTTGGTACTTTTCAACTTGACTTATTTTATGATTATCCTGATCTTGACAAACAGATTTATCTTGTAGATTATGATATATATTTTGACATTGTAGTATATCTTTATTATGATTTTGTAGTACATCTATATATTGATTTTGTAGTACATCTATATATTGATTTTGTAGTACATCTATATATTGATTTTGTAGTACATCTATATATTGATTTTTTAGTTTATCTACATTTTGATTTTTTACTTCATCTACATTTTGATTTTTTATTTCATCTACATTTTTATTTTGATGATAAGGAGAATTATATAAATTTTGATGGTTGCGTTTTTTTTGATGTATTTTATTAAAATGATCAAGAGTGTTATTAATTTTATTTTTACATTTCGAGTTTATTTGATTTTTTATTAAAGCATCTTCAGCTATTTTATGAAGAGTATTTTCTTGTTGGGTTTCTATATTTGTCATAAAGCATGAGAAAACAATTTGTTTAGATATTTGTTGAAAAAATTGATACATATATACTAAAGAATTCTCTATAAAATTAAATGGTTTTATTTTAAAGAGTAAATAGTAAATTTTTAATAATGTTTTTAAGAGTTCATTAATATTTATTTGATTTGTTTTTTTGGAATCATCTGAAAATAAAAAGTGAACAAAATTTGTTTCATTATTTTCTTTTATTCTATTAAAATAGATAGAGAACATTTTATGTTTTAAATTATTTACACATTTTATGTGTTGTAACAATTTATGGTTATGATTTATAAATTGATATAATTGATAAAACGCAATAGATGAGAATTCGAAATTTTTTTTTAAAATATTTTTAAAAAGTAGAATATCGTAATAAGATATAATAAATATAATTAATAAAAGTAAATTAATTTGTTTATATAAATTCTTTTTAGATATTAAATCTATTATATGTAATTTCTCTTTATATTTTTTTTCTTGTAAGCATTTTATTTCATTTAAATTATTAGATAAATGATTCTTCATATTTGTAATATCCAAATCTATATCTTTAATTTTAACAGTACTAAGAAGAAAATTTTTATATTTCTTTTCTAATTTTTTATAAATGGTAGTTTCAATTTCTATTCTGATAGAATTTAAATTATTAATAATTTTCATAATCTCTTCAACGTTAAAAATATCATTCACTTTATTTAATTCTTGTGAGAAAACGAATTTTACTTTATCCTCAAGGTGGTTGCAATTTTTCAAATGATCAGAAAAGAAAGATATATCACGTTCACCTTTTGAGTTCTTATTTTTATAAACATGTATATTAATATGTTTATTATTCTTGAAGTTATTTGTATCTCTGTTTGTTATATTTCCCTTACCACACGTATTAATTAGATTGTTCACGTTATTTATAGAATTGTTATTATATTTATGTTTATAATCTATAAGTTTACAATATTTATGTTCATCATTTATATCAATAGGATTATTTGTATTAATAGAATTATTTGTATTAATAGAATTATTTGTATTAATAGAATTATTTGTATTAATAGAATTATTTATATCAATAGGATTATTTATATCAATAGGATTATTTATATCAATAGGATTATTTATATCAATAGGATTATTTATATCAATAGGATTATTTATACCAATTACATCATTTTCTTCACTTTCTTCAAATGCATCACTTTCATCATTACATTTTTTATCTTGTAGGGAAGAACATGTTGGATCCTTAATCCGTATGGACGACTTGTCTTTTAAAAATTCATGAGGATTATTTTGTTTATAAATAAATACATCATTATTTGAATAGAAATAAAATTCCTTTCCTGTAAGGTGATTTATACTATTATTTATGTCGAAAAATGTAATTTCATCATTTGGTACTTCATCATTGTCTTTTGAAATATCCGAAATGTTAAGTATCACGTTGCTTCCTTCTTGTTCTTTCATTATATATATATTTTATTTTATAATGATAATAATTTTTTTTTTTTTTTTTTTTTTTGCAGATATGTGTTTGCATTTTATTTACATTGTAATTAGGTAAATCATAAAAATAAAGGA
>NC_033652.1:19569-25118 GCF_001601855.1 Plasmodium reichenowi | reverse complement strand
ATAATATTAATTAATTTTTTTTTTTTTTTTTTTTTTTAAAATATTTTTTTTTATTTTTTTTAAATTTAATAAAGAAAAAAAAAAAAATAAAAGATATAAAAAAAAAAAAAAAAAAAAAAAAAAAAAAAAAAAAAAAAAAAGACGAAGTAAATGTCGAATAAATAAATCATAAAATTATGTTGTTACGCAGATACATATATATCTTTACGACATTAATAATAAAAATGAATCTTTCAGTATGTAATAAATAAAAAAAAATATATATGTATAAATATATATATATATATTATATATATATTTTATATTTTTTGGTTGAACTAATAGATAAATGAAGGACAAAACAAATAAATAAAATAATTGTATTTCCCCAAAAAAAAAAAAAATTTGATTATATTACACTACTTATATATTTAAATATATATATATATATATATGTATATATATGTATGTTTATATTTTATGTCCCATATTTTATCTTATAACCTATTATGATAAAACATATAACATATATATTTATATGTATATATAATATTAATCTAAAATAGGTAAAATATACAAAATATGTAAATTACGTAAATTCTTTAAAAAAAAAACAAAAAATTAAAAAAACATATATATATGTATAATATATATTTTAAAGGTATAAAAATCTAAGATTATTTTTAAAGGCTCATATAATATATTTAATACAATATAATATACATATATATTATATATATAATATTGTAAGCACTATATATATATATATATGTATATTTTTTTTTTTTTTTTTTTTTTTTTTTTTTGTTCATATAATGTAAATGGATTAAAAAATTAATCCTTCCTTGTTTGATTATAATATTATTATTTGAGAAATGGGAAGAAAAAAAGAAAAACATATATGAATGAATAAAAAAAATAAAATAAATAAATAAATATATATATATATATATATATATATATAATATATTATATATTTTTGTGGGAACTTTTTAATCTTATTTTTAATATAATATATAATAATGAGAAACAAATGAAAACAATTTATATGTTTTATATTATCGTATGATTATATTCTTATTTGTTCTTATATTTTGATTTTATAATACTCTATTTGTTCATAAATAAACAAAAAAATAAAAAAAAATATGTAGGCAATAATTATTATTATGCTTTAGTCTAAAACAAAAATTGCGATATGTTATAATATTTTATATTAATATTTGTTCTTTTTTTTTTTTTTTTTTTCCAATTATTATTTCAATTATATTTTTTAATTCGTATATAATGAAATTACATGTGAGCTTATTATATATTTTTTTCCTTTTCTTAACATTTTTTAACATATTAAAAGCTCAAGTAAGATTAAAATACATATATATAAGAAAAAGAAATATCACTTAGTTTTTGTATGAATTTATAAACGTACACAATTTGTACATTTTTAATTTTTTTAGGATAATAAAAATAAGGTTGAAGAAACACATGAAGAGCAAGGTGAAATGACCCAAGAAGAAAAAGACGAAATATATTATGAATTTGTTGATTATGATTTAAATAAAGATGGTATGATTTGTTTTTTTTATTTTTTTAAATAACAAAGGAAATATTATATGAACTATATTGAATGATTATAAGTATTAATATAAGGAGATATACACAAATGTATATATATATATATATATATATATATATTATATTTAATTTATGTCATAGTAACATAAGTCTTATGAAATAGATATAAGTATAGGACAATTGTTTTTTTTTTTTTTTTTTTTTTTTTTTTTTCTTTCTAGGATTAATTGATGCTGAAGAAATTGTTGTTACGTTAAAAAATATGAAAAAGGCAGATTTTATAAATTTTTTTAATAAAGTAGACTTAGATTCTTCTGGAACAAGTAGGAAATATATTTTTGTATATTTTATTAATTCATGTGATAATATTATATCATATATATATATATATATATATATATATTTTATTTGTATGTTTAACATTTAAATTATTATTATATCTTTTACCTTTTTTTTTTTTTTATAGTTTCCATTGATGAATACATGTTATTTATAAACTCCAACTGAAAGATGGTGATAATAAATAAATAAAGAATAATACAAAATAGAAGGATGAATATTTATTTAGAATATATTATATTATATATATATATATTTATGTATATATTTATATGCAAATTTTTTTAATTTTTTTAGTTGTCCTTTATAAAATAATTCTTTATATATTTTAATAATTAATATTAACATTTTCTTTTTAAAATTTTGAATGAAACCAAAGAATTAAAAATAATGAGATTTATTTAATATAATAGATGAGGTGTATAAATAATTCTATATATATATATATATATATATATATATATATATATACCTTTTTAATTTGTTAATAATATTTTTTTAAAATTTAACATAAAATTTGATGTACATTTTATACTTATATATAAGACTAATAACAATTTGTCGTGTTCATATAGAAATATCAATTAACACATTTACTTGGTAAATATATAAATATACATATAAATTTAAATAACAAATTTAATTATAATTTATAAACAAGAAAAAAGATAATTATCTTTGAACACAATAATAGTTAAATAAATAAAATACAAGTGAATATTTATAGTATTATATTCTAAATAACAACAAAGTTGAAGCATTATTATTATATAAGTAATAATTAAAGGAAAATTTTTAAAAAATGTATGATTAACAATAAAATATATGGCTTATTCATTCATTTTATTAAACAAAAATTTAAGTAAACATATAAATATATGTATATATATATATATATATTAACTCATAATAATATCAATAATATATATAAATATATATGTATAATTTACATTCATTGTAAATGATATTTATATGAAATACATATTTTTACTTTATAAATTTCTTAAAAAAAAATTAAAATAAACAATATGCATAAAATGAATGTAATATTTTAATATATAATATTTAATGTTTTTACATTATATTTATATAAAAATTAAATGATAAATATAAAAATAAATATAATTTAATTTCCTTTTTAATTTTTAAATGAAATGTGAAAAATTAAAAAATTTCCGATGAACCGGAATCGAACCGGTGACCAACAGATAACCATTTCAACTACAGTCTGCCGCTCTACCAACTGAGCTATCATCGGTATATTAATTTACCTTTTCACATAAAATGATATGAAAAACATAAATATGATTATAAAACAACTTATACGTAAAAAAAAATTTATGTAATATATTTAATAAAATATCATTAAATTTATATATTTTGTAAATTTTTCGTTTTAATTTTATTAATTCATATTTTCTTTTAAAATTAAAAAAAAAAAAAAAAAAAATTTTCCCTTCTTTATTATTATATTTATATATCATACAAAAATATATTATTCATTATAAATAAATATATATATTAATATATATGTATAATGCTTTGATTTTTATTTTTCTTAAAAAAAAAAAAAAAAATCAATTTTTACCATATTTTATTATGTATCAGAATTTATTTACAAATAATATATAAAAATTTAAATTGTATAGAATTCTTTTATAAATATTCAAAAATAAGAGGAAAAAAGATATATATATTTATTTATATATAAAGAAAATTGATAAAATAATTATATAAATTGAAAACTTTAATGAAGGGCGACTAGCTCAAGTGGTAGAGCGCTCGCTTAGCATGCGAGAGGTACGGGGATCGATACCCCGGTCGTCCAAATGTTGAAAATTTTTAATTTTTATAATTTTATTAAATATATATATATTATATATTTATGTATTTTATATTAAATATAATTTATAAATAAATAATATAGAAATTTTGTTGAATATTTAAAATTATAAATCACTTTTATAGTAGTAATTATATATCCAAAAAAGTTTTAGAAAATTAATAATATAATTATTTCTATCTAGCAATGTTAATAAAAATAATGAGAATTTATATATAATATAATAACACTATATTATTAGCTTTATTTTTACAAAAATATATATATTATATTTATATATTATATATTGTATTTTTTTATTTTTTTTATTTTTTTAAGTTGCAGTAATACAATAATTATAGAAATTATATTATTTATTTATTTTCTTTTTTTTTTTTTTTTGCAATGAAGATACATTTAAAAAAGAAAAAAGAAAAAAATATATTATGAATGCATTTTTATTAGAATTGGAAATAGTAAGTTTTTATGTGAATTTTAATTTTGTATATAATTTACAAAAATAAATGACATATTAATATATTATATAGAAATAATTAAAAAAAAAAAATATATATATATATAGTAATATTATTTTTATGTTACACAAAAAAAAGATTATGGTATTCTTTCTAGGTTCCTAATTTATATTTTTATATGTGTGTCTATAGCTTCATATATTCGTCTACATATCCTAGTAATATCTTTATTGGTTTTTTTTTTTTTCTTTTTTTTTTTTTATTGTAAAATTTATCAAGAACATGATAACCATATACAATTAAAGATTGGTAGTTTTGTATATTTATAGGTATTTTTTGTTTTATATGTATTATATTATTTTTAAAGTAATATATATATTTTAATTTATTTAGAAATAAGTGTTATGGATTATTATTTTATTATTTTATGTTATTATTATTATTATTATTATTATATATATATATATATATATATAAGATTGATGTAGAATTTTGGTGTCTTATATCATTTAGTATATTATGAGAATATAAAATATTATTTTTTGCTTATTCCACTTCGTTTAATATTATGGTGACTTTTGTGTTCATGTTATTATGAGATATGGATGCATTACTGTATATAATAGTTTAGATCGTATAATGTTTTTTTTTTTTTTTTTTTTTTCCACTTATTATTTTTAACTCCATTATTTTTTACTTATTAATAATTATTTTTCCCTTCTACAACGTTGCCCTCCTGGGTTCCATCTTCATAAACATATTTGCATTTACAATTAAATATTTGGGAAGAGTTACGATGTGGTTGAACATGTGATAAAGGCTTATGTAATTTAGGTGATCCATTGCTCTTATTGGTACTTATCTCTAGGGTTCTTGTTTTTTGTTTCATTCCCTTAAGACCTATGGTACGTGAGCCCGATAGGAAAGAAAATATAATCAAAAAGAGTGATATATAAAATTTCATTGTGTCGGGAAATTTATAGATGAAATAAAATATATATAATGGGATTTATGTATTGAGAAAACGAATAAAAAAAAAAACAAAAAAGAAAACAAAAAAATTAAATATATATATATATATAATTTAACGAATGAGTAGGATAAAAAAATAAAATAGACAAGAAAAAAAAAAGTTAAATTAAAAAAAAATAAGATAAAAATAAAAAAATAATTATAATAATAAATAAATTTATTTTATATTTATTTAAATAAAATAATTAATATTGTAAAAGTTTATATTTTTTAATTGATTTAGTTTTAAAAAAAAAAAAAAAAATTAAATAGCTACAGAACAATTCCATCTAGCTAAAAAGAAAAAAAAAAAAAAAAAAAAAAAAAAAAAAAAAAAAAAAAAAAAA
>NC_033652.1:14609-19169 GCF_001601855.1 Plasmodium reichenowi | reverse complement strand
TAAAAAAAAAAAAAAAAAATAAAAAAAAAAAAATTTTTTATATAATTAAATAAAAAAAAAAAAAAAAAAAAAAAAAAAAAAAAAAAAAAAACAAAAAAAAAAAAAAAAAAAAAAAAAAAAAAAAAAAAAAAAAAAAAAAAAAAAAAGCACTAAAAGTGATATACAATATATATATATATATAAATATATATATGTGTCTTAAAAAAATATTTAAGTTGGGATAATAAAAAATCATTTGATTTGAATAAATAAAGGAATAAACATATAAAAAATGTAAAACCTTTGATTTCTACAAATATGTTAATAGGTTAATATTTCAAAAAACAAGAAAATTGTTTTCAAAGTTTATGTATAAAAATGATATAAATATATTTATATTTTAAAGATGACAATCAAACTAGAATAATTTTTATACTGGATTGTATTATTTTTATTTCATGTGATATTATATTAAAGTATATAATTTTGATTTATAATGAATTTTATATATTCAATTATATTATATATATATGAAATAACTTCATTGTATTTTCTATATATATTTTAAAGGAATTTTTATTCATTTTAATATAAATTTTTTTTAAACCAAATTACTTATCACTATTGTGAATACAACAATAACACTTGTTGCTAATTATGAAATTAGGTTTTTTTATTTTTTTTTGAATTTATTTATATTGTTTTTCATTTACTTTTTTTTTAAATTATGAATTACGAAGAAAAAGGATTAAATAAGAAAAGGAACTATTTGCTTCTATATATCTCAAAAGGATTATATTAAATAGACGGAAAATAAAATATTTTGTAGAAATCTTTTTGCAATTTCTGTAAACTTCATATCATTATTTTGGCAGTTTAAAAAAAAGAAGAAAAGAAAAGGAATGGCAAAAAAATGAAAGAAGGAAGGAAGAAAAAGAAAAAAAAAAAAAAAAATGGTAAAATTACATTTTCTAAATATTTTATTGAAAAATAAACTTTATACAGTTATATTTAACATGTTAGTGAATATGTAACACTAAATTCTTTATAATATCATCAAAAAAAAAAAAAAATAAAAATAAAAAAAGGAATATAAACATTGTTTTATATACATGAAAAAAATACCCTTTTAAAGCAATTATGTAAATATATATATATATATTTTAAATTAATAATATACTGAATTTTTACTTTTTCTGTAGAAGGAAATATAAAGTAATAAAAACATATTATACATATGTATATATAATTTTTTTTTTATGATAGGGTAATATTATTTTCTATATAATTATATTGCATATAAGTTACTAAAAACAAACTAAAAAAATATAAAAATTGGATAAGGTAAAAAATGAAAATAAAAATAACATTTAATTAAAAAACTTTAAATATTAATAAATAAGCAATTATTTTAATTAAATAATAATAATAATAATAATAATATATATATATATATATATATATATATATTTATATATTTATATATTTATATATTTATATATTTATATAAAACATGAGGTGCTCTATAATTAAAAAACAAATAAAAAAAAAAAAGTACAAAATAATTATTATTTATTAATTTTCTTATATAATGTACTTTTTTTTTTTCCTCTCTTATTTAATTTAATGTCATTTATTTAAATATAAGAGGATTTTCTTTTTTTTTTATATAGGGAACATATGGTCACTTAATTTTTTGCTGACATGAATTAGTTTTTTTCTTTTTTTTTTATTGTATTCCCCTCTATAATTTAGTACAATAAAAAAAAAAAAAAATTTTTTTAAAAGAAATAATAATTTAATTTAATAATAATAAAAGTCTAAATAAAGTATATTATATATATTATAAAAATATTATATTGTTTATTATCAAAGTACTTTGCATTTAAATAGTTTGTATTTTTTTAAATTATATATATATATATATTCATATAAATACTTTTCCAACCTTAATTTTCATTCAATTTTTTTTCTTTTAAATAATATTTTTATTTTTATGGAGAGTACGTTAATAATAATAAAATAAAAGAAGGAAAAGTAAAGAAGTACTGTACGCCAAAAAAACTAGCAATTTTACGGTGGAAATGGATATTACTGAATAGTATGCTAATATAAAAAAAAAAAAACGATAACGTTGTAGATTTAATTAATTTAATGGAAGCAGTTCATTGTTTTTCCTTTATTATATTATATATATATATATATTAAATAATATTTTTAATTAAAATATAAAAGAAAAAGTAGCTTTATGTTATATATATATATATATATATATATATATTATATTAATTTAAATATTTAATAATAATAAAGTGTGTCATTAAGTATGAATTTATATAGAATATAAGGAAAAATATGTTTTGTATTTCCTTGTATATATTTAAAATTTATTTTACAAAACGGGGAAAAATTTATAAAGAGAAGGGATAAATTAATAAAAAAATATATGTTTATATATAAATCAACTAAACAACAAAAAAAAAAAAAAAAAAATTATTTATATAATTATTTATAATAAATAGAAAATAAAAAATATTTGTATGAATTTAGTACTTGGAAAGAAAAAAAGAGTATATATATATATTTCTATAATTAAGTAATAATATTATAACTATTGTTTATTATATTATATATAAAAATATTATATATATTCTTCTATTCTCTTTATATATATATATATATATGTATATAATAATACTAATAATTAAAAAAGAATATATATAATATATATATATATATATATATATATATAATATATATTACATATTTTAAATTGTGAATCTAGAATAATGTAAATATTAATATTTATGGGGAAAAAAAAAAAATTAATTTTTTTTAATAATTGAAATTTAGTAATAGGAAAAAATTTGTATTATTATATATTTATATATATTTTAATTTATAAAAATTAGCATTTACATTATTATATATAATATTATAATATATATATATATATATAATATATTTTTTTTTTTTTTGAAATTTATTTTCCTACTTATTATATATAATATTATTATCAATAAAATTTTTAGATTTGCAAATCCATATTTTTTATATATAATAATTGATTTTGTTTTTATATTTTATGTATATATTTCATGAATACAATTTTTTTTTATGTAAATCTGTTTAATTTAGTTTTGTTTTATTAATTTGTCAACCTTTTGAATATAAAATAAATTTATAGCAATAAATTGAAATTTTTTTTTTTTTTTTTTTTAATAATTATATATATACTAGTGTTTTTATTTTAACATTATATTCATATAAAAAATTTATATATATATTTTTAATACATGTATATTTATAATATAAATGAAATTATTTTAAGGAAATAAGAATATCCTAATTATTAAAATTTTGAAAATTGGAAAATAGAACCCATTCTTATATAAATATAAATATATATATATATATATATATATATAGGTAATAATAAAAAATATATATATATATTATATATATATGTTAAAAAAATTTGAACTTTGAATATGAAAAAAAGTATGAATTATTTGGTGTGAACAAGTTATATAAAACTATTTTCTTTATATATATATATATATATATATGTATATGTATTTATTTATTTATTTATTATTTTTTTTTTTTTTTTAGGTGTATTATTTAAGAATACGTTTGTTTTTCAATAATAATTTATTTTTTTTTTCATTTAAGAATTTTTATTAAATAAATAATTTTTGTAAAGATGGCTTATCCTCTTTTAGAAGATGACTTAAGATCCATTAGGGTTGCTTTTGGAACTTGTCCTGGAAATAGCACAATGCAATTTGGAGAGAGATTTTGGCAAGGATTTTTTTTTGGTGTAATTATATTTTTTGTATTGTCTAAATATATACGTTCATATAAGAAGAGAAGAGGAATGGTAAGAATATAAAATATGGAAATATGATATTAAACATAAATAAATATAAATATAAATAAATATAAATATATATATATATTATTAATTTTATAGAGAGAATGGAAATCTTCTTCCGTAACAAAAGGTAGAGGATATCGTAGAACCATATTCGATGAAGATGATAATGTTGATGGCCACTATAAAAAAACAAAATCCCATGGATTACTTGAAGAAATTGAAAAAAGAAATGGATTTGATTTAAATGATGATACAACAAACAGTAATCATTTGGGTGAAGGATCTCATAGTGCAGTGCATAATTTAGATGGACAAAAGGAAAGTCAATTATATGAAAATAATTCAGATGGAAATCATTCATCTCAACATAGCGTAGGTAGTCACTCTGTTAGTAGTCAAGAACATAAGAAAGAACACAGTACTCATGATTTACCTGTAGGAAGAAATCATTCTTTAGGAAATCTTAGCACAGGAACTGCTTCACAAGGAAGTACATCATCGAGACATTATTCATTAGGAGGACAACCCTCATCATCAGGACGTTCTTTTAGTGGTTCGAAATATAGCACTAGCAATTTGGCTAGCTCAAGTACAACCGAAAGTAGCATATCTGGTTTAAACACTAGTGAAGCTAATGTATAAGAGAAGGAAATATGAATATATATATATATATATATATATATATATATATATATATATAT
>NC_033652.1:0-14209 GCF_001601855.1 Plasmodium reichenowi | reverse complement strand
CTTGGAATCTAACAATTTTTGCCAACATGTCCTTGTAGTATCCACATTTTCTATGTGTTACCTGTAAAGAAATAAAAAAAAAAAAAAAAAAAAAAAAAAAAATGTAATGAAATAACATAATAATGGATATTATAATAGAGACTTCATGAATTAATATATATATGCAGTAAAATTTTATTTCATATATTTAAAAAATAATATGAATTTATAATAAATGTATAAATAATATAAATATATTATATATTGTATAATTTTCATTTTCTTAATATCTTACGTAATCATATATTTGTAAGGCAATAAATATAGCTATAACATATGTGAATAAATTTAAACCAAATTCAACCAACTCCTTATTTTCAATTCCTAAATAATTACTTATTTTATTTACCATGTTATTATTGTGATTTTTGTGGAGTTGCATATATGGTGTTCTTCCTTGGGGTCCATGATGACGATAGGGACCAGATTGGCTTGGGTTTCTTGCAGGATTGAATTTCTTTTCTTGGGTATTAGCGGTGGCTCCTTCTTCGTTTTGTTGTTTTTGTTGTTGACTCATTTTCAAGTTAGAGAGTATATATTATAAATATATAATTATAAAAAAATTATGCAAAAAAAGATTGTTAAAGGGAAAATAGTAAATAATAATATAATAAAAAAAAAATGAAATTTATTTTTTAAAATTTACAAATCATAAAAATTATTCTTAATTAAAAATAATATATATATTATATATATATATTTATACATATATATATATATATATATATTTATTTATTTAAAATATATAAATTAAAAGAAAAATTTTGTTTGGGAAAATTTTTACTTTTGTTAAAATTTTTCAAATGGAAAATCATCCAAAAAGAATTCAAATAAAAAAAAAAAAAGAAAAGGAAATAACAAACTTTTATAAAAATAAAAATTATTTTTTCATACAAAATTCAAGAATAAAAATATTGAAATAAAGAAAAAAAAAAAAAAAACATCATAAAAACTAATGGAAAATTATAATATTATTTCATAAAAAAAAATTTTAATTTATTTATATATATATATATAATATATATAATAATATTATATATTATTATTTTATATAAAAAATTTAAATAATTTTTTTTTTTTTTTTTTTTATAATGGATAATATAAAAAATAAATATTATTTTTTTTATTAAATATATTTAATAATAAAAATACAAAAAAAGGAATTAATTTGATTATTTTTTCTTATAATAAGAAATAAATTTTATTTAACTTTATATGTATTATATATATATAAGGTTAAAAAAGAAAAAAAACAATTATTATTTTATTTCAATCATAATTTTTTAATATATTTTATGGATATATTAAGAAATATATATATATGTAACAATATAAATATATATTTTCATGTTATTGGAACCTTATTTATTTTATTTTTTTTATATGTATATTCTTGGTAAATAATGAATTTGCTTTTGAAAGAAAATAAATATTTTTTTTTTGTAAGGAATATTATACGTCGTTTTTTTTTCCTTTTTTTTTCTTATCTACGCATATTTCCCTTATATTTCTTTAAAACATGTACTGTACACATAGTATTATTATCATGCATTATATAAAAAATTATTTTAAGGATAGATAAATGTAAAATTAAATAATATGAAAAGTATGAACTATTATATATATTATCTACGTAAATTAATAAATTATTTTTTTACCCGGTAAATTTCTTGGTTTTTTTTTTTTTTTATTCTACCATTTTTCTTTTTTCAAATATTTTATATATATAAAAATACAGAAACCTTATGTTTTTATTATAATAATATTATATTTATATATTATATTTTCTTTTATTTTTTTTAAATCTTTTAATTTTTATAAGAAAACATATTTTTTTCTCAAAAGAAAGATTTCAAAATTTTGTTCCCAAAAAAAATCTCAGTGTTATATATATATAAATATAAAAATTTACAAGTAATTATATTAATATAATATTATATATATTATATGTATTTAGAAGTATTTTATATATATATATTTTTATATATAGTATTATTAAAAGAAAAAAGAAAATTTCACATGCATGTATAGAAAAAATAAAACAATAATTTCTTGCTTTTTATGAGAATATAACAATAAATACATATTTTTTATGAAAATAAACACACGATTTATATATATATATATATATATATATATGAATATATAATATAATGGAACATAAAATTAATAACAAAAAGAAAATTTAAAACCTTGTTTTATATTTATTTATAATTCTAAATATATAATGACCCAAAAAAGAAAGAAAAACAAAAAAAGTACACTGGTATCATTTTTTTTTTTTTCTTTGTTTGGTCCTACTTTTTTTTTGTACGACCATCAAATTTACTTTACCCTTATATTACTATTTATTGAAAATTGTTATAAAAAGATCCTTTATTTATTTATTTATTTATTTATTTTTTTTTTTTTCTTGTTTTAAATTATTTGCAGTTTATGTTTTTTTATTTTTTTCATTTTCCTATTTATGAGAATTGTATATGCAATAAATTTACATATGCGCATATGTATTTATATATATATAATTATATAAAATATTATTGTATATTTAGAATTATAGTTATATCAAAAAAAAAAAAAAAGGAATAATATTTTATAAACATGATAAAAAAATACTTTTGAAAAATATAATATATATGTAAATGTGCTTATCAAAGAAAATTTAGTTTATTTTATAAATAAACAAGAAATATGAAAATCAATATGATATATATATATTTATTGTGATATTATTATTTTCATATTATTTTAGTAGTTTTTTTTTTTAATATATATATATATATATATATATATATAAAAGTAATGCTATTTATAATTATTTCTTTATATATATTAAAAACTAATTTTTTATTTGATTTCATTATTACAAAAAAGAAAAAAAAAAAAAAAATAAATATATATATATATATTAAGATAATATTAAATAAATTTTTTTTTTTTTTTTATTCCGTGAAATGTGATATATATAATATATATGTTTATATTTATATGTTTTTATTGTTAAAAATACAATTAAGCATTCTTAAGAATACATTTTATATTAAAGTATAAATAAGGTAATTATTATATGTATTTTTTTTTTTTTTTTTTAAATAAAAAGAATAATTCAAATGTTTTTATACATTGTGTCCAAATGGGTTTTGATAAAAAAAAAAAAAAAAAAAAAGAATATATAACGGTAAATTATACACATATAAAACAATATACACTAATGAAATTTATACAAATGAGGAGAAAAAAAAAATTTATATACATATATTATATATATATATATACATATACAAAGGTGTATAAGAATAAAAAATTATTACATAAACATAGTATAAGAATAAATTTGTAAAAGGCATATATATATATATATATATATATATATATATATATATATATATTTATTTATTTATTTAGTACATAAAAACTATATAGAGTATTTAATTAAGTAACATATATAAAGCAAAAGCTAAAATTAATTTTCCTACATATTTATATATTACTTCACTCCAATTAAAAGCAATATATATAACCACTATAAATTTAATTATATTATACATATTTTTTAAATTGTTTAAATGTGTTATTTGATTCCTAGGATTATTTTTTTTTTCAATACATGTACTTATATCTGAATGTATTTTACGAACAGTTTCTAAATCTAACTTGTCTAAATAAGCGTTAATCATCGATTTTATATTTTCTTTTTCTTCTGAATTATCACATGAATCTTTATTTAGTTTATCATCAGAAGTTGTTTCATCATAATTGTTAGCAAAGACATATTGGTTTGTATTATTATTATTATTATCTGTTGCTTTTGTATTTGTATTATTATTATCTGTTGCTTTTGTATTTGTATTATTATTATCAGTTGCTTTTGTATTTGTATTATTATTATCAGTTGCTTTTGTATTTGTATTATTATTATCTGTTGCTTTTGTATTTGTATTATTATTATCAGTTGCTTTTGTATTTGTATTATTATTATCTGTTGCTTTTGTATTTGTATTATTATTATCTGTTGCTTTTGTATTTGTATTATTATTATCTGTTGCTTTTGTATCTGTATTATTATTATCTGTTGCTTTTGTATCTGTATTATTATTATTATCTGTTGCTTTTGTATCTGTATTATTATTATTATCTGTTGCTTTTGTATCTGTATTATTATTATTATCTGTTGCTTTTGTATCTGTATTATCATTATCTGTAGATATTGTATATGTATTATTATTATCAGTTGATATTACATTTGTTTTACTATTATCTGTTGATATTGTATTTGTATTACTATTATCTTTTGATATTACATTTGTTTTACTACTATCTGTTGATATTACATTTGTATTAGTATTATCCGTGGTTATTGTAATATTATTATTGTCTGTTGCTTTTATGTCTGTGTTCTTATTATCTGTTTCCTTTGTGCCTGTGTTATAATTATCTGTCGATTTTATATCTGTGTTATTATTATCAGTGGGTTTTGTATTTATATTATTATTATTATCCGTTGATACTGTAGTTGTATTAGTACTTGTTGTTAAATTTTGTGTTGTGTTTATATTATCAGTCCACTTTTTAGTTGTAGTAGTATTATCGGTTAAATTTGTATTAGTATTACTATTATCTGTTGAATTTGTATTTGTGTTAATATTATTATTATGTTCTGTCGTGGATGAATTTGTGGTTGTATTGTTATTTCCTGTTAATATTTGATTTGTAATAATATTTTCGGTTAATTTTTTGGTAGTACTAGTATTTCCTGTTGAATTTGTATTTGTGTTAATATTATTATTATGTTCTGTTGATGATGTATTTGTGGTTGTATTGTTATTTCCTGTTAATATTTGATTTGTAATAACATTTTCGGTTAATTTTTTGGTTGCATTAGTATTTTCTGTTAAATTTGTATTTATAGTTGTACTATTGTTTCCTGTTAATTTAATATTTGTTTTATTAGTTTCTGTTACTTTTGTAATGCTTGTAGTTGTACTATTATTTCCTGCTAACCTTGTATTTGTATATGTACTATTACTTTCTGGTATATTATTATTTGTATTGTTATTTTCTGAATTATATTTTGTACTTACATTTGTTCCGGTTTTTTTACTATTTACTAATTTTAAAGCTGCACTATATCCCCCACCAAGAAAGTTCGATTGATATTCTGATAAAAATCTGTTATGCTTTATAACGTATGTTGATAAATTGTTGTTATTATAATAAAAATTACATTTTAAATTCTAAAAAGTAATAATAATAAAAAAAAAAAAAAATCATTATATGTTATATATGTGCTGGAAAAATAAAAAGATACATATATATATATATATATATAATTAAAATAATTTGCATATATATATCATTTTTAATTTTTAATTTTTAATTTTAATTCTTTCTTTCTTACTTTGATAAAATATAACAGTGTTGTCCAGATTAAGAGAGTAAATATGGCTGTCTTATAAAAAATATGTATCATTATTTTTTGTATGCTTTTTTAAGTTTTTTGTGGTGGTATAAATATTTTCTTATGTAAATTATTTTCTTATTATATTATCTATATGTATATATACATATATATATTTTAAGTTGTATATTTATATTATAATATTGTTATGGTAACGTGTACAATTTAAATATATTTTAAGGCACCAATTTTTTTTTTTTTTTTTTTTTAATCTATAATTATATTTATTTATGGTTAACTAAAAATAAAAGAAATAATGAAATAAATTTATGTAGAAAAAAGAAAAAAATTATATACATATATATATATATATATATATTATAGGTAAATTTATTTTTAAATTTTAACAAAATCAATATATTATTTATAATATATTATATGATTTTATAAGTAATAATAATGAAACTTTTTATTATTATAATGCTTTATAAGTTTCATATATATATATATGTAAAATACTCTTTTTTTTTTTTTTTTTTTTTTTTGGTATAATAATTATGAAAAAATATCTCTTTGGTTTAACTAAATATATTCTATAAATTTATATATAATATAATATATATATATATATATAATGTTTTTTTTACTTTCCTAAAATAACAAATCTTCAATATGGTAACAAAAAGAAAAAACAAATTATATTGGTAGTGGGGGAAAAAATACTTTATCCATATAAATATATTATTTATATATTATATATATATATATATATATATAATATGATATATTTTTATATGTTAACCCTATAAATATGAACGGTTGTAGGTATTTATAGCCTTATAATATATATAAAATGTAGGGGGAAAAAGAATGAAATAAATTGAATACCTTATATTTAATTTTATTTATATATATTATAAATCTTATTAGATTTGAAAATTCTTATTTTTTAAAAACTGAAATATAATATATTAGAAATATATATATACTATATAATTATATGTATTATATATTTTTTGTATTTTTTTTTATTTCAATTATATCTTTTATAAAGTTGATATTTTTGTATATATATTATATATATATATATTTGTTTAATAATTATTTTTTAAAATTGGTATTTAATATTTCTATATCTTACTTTTTATATTATATATAAAATATATTTTAAAATACATTCTTTATATAAGAAATATTATTATATATATATATCCTATAATATAGGAATACTATATAATAATAAATTTTAAAATGTTATGAAAAAATTATTTATTATGTTTACATATTTATATTTATTTATTTATGCAAAAGAATATATAATTTATAAAGTGCTACCAATATTTATTTTTTGTTAAGAGAATATTTAAATTTTTTTATATAGTTAAAAAGAAAAAATAATAATATAAAGTTATATATTTTAATATATATATATATATATAAAATGTCTTTAAAATATATGATTCTTTTTTGTTATAATTATTTTTAGTTCTGTTTAACTCATTAACAAAATTAGAACATTTATTTTTATATATTAATAAAAGGGAAAAAATTGACATGAATATATATATTTTTTAAAGTAAACGATTAAAAGTAGGGAAAAGTTTTTTTTTTCTTTTTTGTTTTAGTTATTATTTAGAAAATAAATAAAAAATATATATTATTTTTTTGTAAAATACGAATAATATAAATAACAAATATATTGTATATAACAAAAGAAAAAACAAATAATAAATAAAATAAGGAGGAACAAATAACAATATTGTGTTAATATATATATGCTCCTATTTCAATAAAATAATCCTATAAGGAAATATATATATAAGATTATTATTATGTAATATTATAAAGTGTAGTATAATATAACAATAATAAATAAATAAATATATGCATACATTAAATTATATATTCTTCACATTTGTGCTTCCATATATATATATATATATATATATATATATATATATTATGTATATGTAGGAATATATTTTTTTTTTATTTATATAAATTTTTTTTTTTTACACAAGTTGTGAAATAATATTATGGGATGAAATTTTTTCAAATAAATTTCCCATTTTAATGTTTTTTCCTTTTTTGTTATATTTATAGAACATAAGAGCATTATATGATACTTACATTTTAATAAAATATATAGTGTTTTAACAAACAATACACAATATATATATATTATACATTTATTCAAATTTTCATTATATGATATTATTCAATATAAAAATAAAAGAATTATAATCATAATATAATTCTTTGTTAATTGAATTATTAATACTTTTATTATTTTTTTTTATTGCTTTTTTTTTTTTTCATTGCTTTTTTTTTTTTTTCATTGTTTTTTTTTTTTTTTTTTTTTTTTTTTTTTTTTTTTTTTTTTTTTTTATTTTTTTTTTTATTTTATTTATTTATTTATTTATTTTATTTATTTATTATTTATTTATTTATTTTTATTTACTTTTATTTTTTTTTGTGAATTAAAATTATTTTATATTATATATATTAAAAACAAAAAGAAATGTTATAAATGTTATATGTACTTATATATATATTTTTTATATTCCTGATTATGAATACTGCCTATAAAAAATCGGTAAAAAAATTTGATTCCCATATAATACAAAAAGAAAAAAGAAAAAATAATAAAATGAAAAAATATATAATTTCTAATAGAATAAAATATATCATATTTTTGAAAATTTGCACATAAAGAAAAAAAAAATTATTTTCATATTTTACTTTGTATTATATATAATCATATATAATATTATATGTAAATAAATAATATATAAAACAACACAGGTAAGCTTAATAATAATAATATGAATGCAATAAGATAAGTGTATATAAAAAAAAAAAAAAAAAAAGGAAATTGCATGTATATGTAAAACACAACTAGAGAAATATAATATTTTATTATATTATGTATATATATATATAATATAATTATTTATTTACGTTTTTTTTTAAATATCTTTTCTACTATAATATGATATTAAGAAAAAATTATAATTTTCCAAATTTATGTAATTATACTATTATTGTTATTATTATTATTATTATTATTATTATTATTATTATTATATTTATAATTTTTTTTTTCTTTTTTTTTTAAAAAATATTTTCAATTTTAAATAATAAAAAAAAAGAAATAATAAAATAATAATAATAACACTAATTAGTAAAAAATTCTATCGGGGGTCCTTTATATTTATATGTAAAATATAAAAACATTTGGAAATTATTAATTTTTATTCATTTTTTTTAGTTATTTTTAATGTATATTATATATATGTAGAATTAGAAATATATAAAAATAAATTTTAAATAAAAAATCTTAATACACATGATTAAAATTAATTAAACTCTATACTTTTTAAAAAGACCCGTCAAAAAATAGAAAAAAAAAAAAAAAAATATATATATATATATATATTTATTTATTTATACTAAACACCATTTTGTATTATTTTTACAATTTTATTATATACATATTTTTTTTTTGTTTAATTTAAATAATTTACAAAAAAAAAAAAAAAGAAGAAAAGGAAAGGAAAAGAAATTAGATTATAATATAATGATTTATTATAAAATGGAAATATATTTTGTATAAACGATCAGGTGTTAACTTTTTTTGAAGTTGAATATATATAAAAAAAAAAAAAAAATTTGTATATATTTATATATATATATAAAAATTTACTTGTTTGTTGTGTGTTTTAGTTATAATTTTTATTATAAATATCATGGTATCTAATGAATTAAATTCTGAACAGTGTAAAAGAATTAATACCAAATTAGATGGTACAACAAGTAAAAGTTATTTTTATAATAAGGATGGTTTATTGTTAAGAACATATTCATGGATAGTAAAAGGAGCTATTGGTATATTTGTATTAGTACATGGTTTAAATTCACATATAAGGTTCCAATTTTTAAGACACAATGCAGATATAGTTAGTAATGATAAGGTAATAATAAAAGACTTAGATGATTATTATATATACAAAGATAGTTGGATAGAAAAATTAAATGAGAAAGGTTATTCAGTCTATGGTTTAGATTTACAAGGGCATGGAGAATCCGAAGGATGGGAAAATTTAAGAACGAATGTAAAAGATTTTGATGATTTAGTATATGATTTTTTACAATATATTAATATAATTAATGATTCTATACAATCCGAAAATGAGGATAATAATTCTTCATTAAATATGATTGAAAATTCTATGGGCGATAAGCATGTACCTAAAAAGGATGTTGTAAAATTTGATTCGTGTGAAAAAAGTCTAACTAAAAAAAATAAACATTGCCCCATTCCAATATATATCATGGGTTTATCTATGGGAGGAAATATAGTTTTAAGAGCTCTAGAATTATTAGAAAAAGAAATACCCTCGAAGAAATATATGAATATAAAAGGATGTATATCTTTATCTGGAATGATAATGCTTGAAAAATTATCGTCAGTCAATTCTATTAAATTTAAGAGTCTTTATGATATAATGAAATTTGTGGGTAATCATTTTCCGAAAAATAGACTTTTTGAAAATTTTAAATTTTCGAAACATCCATATATTAATGATCTTATATATTATGATAAATTAAGATATCCAAAATGGATAACTAGTCAGTTCGCTTTTCAGATATTTAAAGCAGTTGAGAATTTAAGAGAGGATATAAATTATATGCCAAAAAATATACCATTATTATTTGTTCATTCAAAAAATGATTCTGTATGCTCCTTTGAAGGGACCCAGAAATTTTTCGATGATCTTGATACTAGTAATAAAGAATTTTATCCTTTAGATATTATGGAACATATGTTACCTATGGAACCTGGAAATGAACAATTGTTAGGGAAAATCTTAGACTGGATACATAATTTGAATAATAAAAATAACACTAGTAAAGAAAATACAAGTATGAAAAATATTAAGAAGAATTTATTGAATAATATATAAATGATGATAATAATTAAAATGTACTTTATACAAAAGGGACAAAAGAAAAAAAAAAAATTAATGTTCTTAAATTATTCTCTATATAAATATATATGTATATAAATATGAAAATATTTATTTGTAGAATACTCTTTTTTTTTTTTTTTTTTTTTTTTTTAAATATATATTTAATTTTTTTTATGTAATTGTCTATATTTATATATTTTTTTTAAAATATATTAAAATGATTTATATATTTTTTGGTTTTTTTTTAAAGTAACCACATATATATATATATATATTTGCAAATTGATGCATTGTGATGATGATTACAGTTTCTTTCTCTCATTTTTATTTTTTATTTTTTTTTTTTCCTTTAATTTAAATTAATGTATCAACGTTATGATTATTTATCATTTTTGTTTCTCTAAGTTATGTTTATATATATATATATATTTTTGTAAAATTATTTACACATATAGATATATAGTATTATAATATATTATTTATTTTTTATTATTTTTCTGTTTATTATATTTTTTTGTATTATATTTAAATGTATTTATGAAAAATGATTTTATAAAATATATTTTCATATAAACAAACTTGAAAAATATTAAAATAAATATAACATATATATATATATGTACATATTTATAATTTTAATTTTCCTATTCAGTGTTTTATGACAGTTGATGTTGTTCTTTATTACTAATATTGGTTTATATAAGTATATATTAATTATTTAGATGTATATATAATGATAATAAATATGTGAATATTATTAATGAAAGAGGATAAGATAAATGAATAGGAAAAAAAAAAAAAAAAATATATTATACTACATAGTAGTCTTTACATAATTTATAACAATTATATATATATATATATATATATATATATACATATATTTGTATTATTTAAAATTTTTGAATACTATTCAAATACTTAATTTTCTGGAAGTTCATCTAAAGCATCTTCAAATATGTCATCATTTTCATCAGTTTCTTCATCATTTTTATTTATAATTTCTTGTACCTGGTGAACTAGTTCTTGTGTTTTTGTTATTGAAGATTGTATTATATTAGTAGCTTGTTTTATTGTCAAATGTGTTTCTATATCCATGTTTCTGCTATGTGTTTGTTCCGATATTGGTTGTAATTCTTTAACTAAATTTTGTGTTTCTCTAAGCACTTCTGTTATTACCTTTACTGCATTTTGTATTGTACGAATTGCTTCTCTTGTTGCTTCAAGTACTTCTTGAGCAGTTTCTAATGTTGGCTGTTCTGAATCAATAACCAATTGTACCGTTTGGATAATTGATTGATCAGTTTCAGTTATGGGATCTTCTGCTTCTAAAACGAGATGTACTGATTGGATAACGGGCTCTATTAAGTTTATGTTTGATTGTAATGTTTCCTCTACTGGTTGTTCTAATTGAAGGATCGGTTGTATCGATTCTACCATGGATTGCAGTGTATGTTCATTTGTTTGTTCTGTATCAACCATTTCTTGTTCAGTTTGAACTACTGGTTGTTCTGATATTATGTTGTGTTTTTCTAAGTCATCGGTTTGTTTTTCTTTTTCATTTAAAGGTGGTAAGGGTTTATATAGTGATTCTTCTAGTGAACTAATTCTTTCTTCTGATTTTATAATGAATTGTATTTCTTCAAAATCTGTGCGCATTTCACTTATTTGTTTTTTTTCTTCTATTTTTTGTTCATCATCAATAGGTTGTGTTTCTTCTTTGATATTGTCTAATGCATCTAAATCAATATGTGGTATATCTTGAAAAAATTGTTCATAATTATATAATAAGTTTAAATTATGTGTTTGACTACTTCCTAAGGTGGTTGATATAAAATTTTTATAATTTTCTTTGTTTATATGTGTTGGATTGTGATGATTTTTATTGTGAATGTCTTTACTAATATATTCATATGAATATGTCATAGATTGTGAATATGTGTGTATAATATAATTAGTTAACATTTTCCATAGTGTTCTATTTTTATTTACAATTTTTTTAAATGTAGATGATTTGGTTGTAGGTTTATTAATCCATTTATAGAATATATGATTTATATATTTTTCATACTTTATTCTAGCTAAGATAATGTATTTTCTACATTCCTTCCATTGCATTTCTGCGGTGTACTGATCAATGTTTTTATATTTCTGTATTAAGTTTTGATGATGTTTATATAAATATTTTGTTGTTAAATTATATTTTTTTTTTTCATTTTTCATTACATCCCACCATAACATATACATTTTTTGTTTATTATTTATATGATCAGTTATTAATTGATCTATATTTTTATTTATTTCTTTATCCGTATTATTACTATCAAGTAGTGAACAAGCATAACCAAAAGTAAGGCTCGTATGATTATTCCACAACCCATGTTTATTTATATTTTTTTGTAATTTATTATGACAATCTGTTAATTTTCTATTTACTGTTCCGAATGCATCTTCAACAGATAATTTATCTTTTGGCCTTTTAGGTGCAATATTAATATTGGTAAGAAAATTATTTGAAGTTATTAACACATTTTCATTAGAAGAAGGAAGTTCTGTTTCAATTAAAATTCTGGAATATGTATTATTACTTGAAAATCCATTCTATATATATTTAGAAAGAGGAAGGAGAAAAAAAAAAAAAAAAAAAGGATTAACTTGAAATGTAAAATTAAACATTACATTATACATACATACATATATATATATATATATGTGTTGATATTATTTTTATGTACTTACCATTGAGATTACACATATTATTCCAATAATAGATATACCAAAACGTTTAGAAAATAATGAATTAAAAAATGATTTAAATTTTTTTTTGTTTTTTCCTTCATTATCATAAGAATATATAATACAAGTTTTACAGTTTACGTTATTTTTATTTAATAAACCTCTAGGTTTAATAATATTAGAACGGTTAATTTTTCTCATTTTAAATTAATTATTTATAATACATATTAACAAGGCGCAAATGGATTTTATAAAATAAACAATATATAAAGAATAATAATACTATCCTTATTAATAATATCAATATATATATATATATATATATATATATATATATATATTTTTCTTATATTTTAAAAATATTTAAGAACAAATTATACAACACATATGAAAAATTCATTATTTTAATAAAATTTTTAAATATAATGCTTTGCGTTTATAATAATAATAATAATATAATATTATTTTATATACCATAATATTATATAAAAAGGAATATTAAAAAAATGTATATAAAAAATAATATCTATATTTCAACTTAAATAATAAAGTTAAAGATTTAACTATAATAGAAAATTAAAAACAATTTACAGCCTTAAATAAATAAATAAATAAATATATATATATATATATATATATATATATATATATAATATATATAAAAATATTAAATTATATTATTTTAACATTTTGATGATTATTAAAAAAAAAAATTCTTAAAAACAAAAAAACAAAACCAAAAAAAAAAAAAAAAAAAAAAAAAAAAAAAAAAATAATATATATATAAATATATATAAAATATATTTTTAAAATTATATATTTTTTTATATGCATGCATATAATATAATATCCTCTTAAGGTATGAAAAATATTATATATTAAAAATATATATATATAATTATTAAATATACATTTTTTTTTAAATATAATTTTTTTCTTTTTATTTTCTTTCTTGTATATATACTCGTACATAAAAAATAAACTGAAGAAAAATATGTGAAAAAATAAAAATATATTTCAAGTTTAATAATTTATAAATAAAAATAAATAAATATATAAATAA
>NC_033651.1:1210489-1212149 GCF_001601855.1 Plasmodium reichenowi | reverse complement strand
TATTTTTCTCCTCCCTTTTTAAATTTATCTATTCAAATAAAACCATAAAATCATACATTAAATGAAAAATATATAACATATATAATATATACCTATTAAAAAGATTTACATTTTTATAAAATATATATTTTCCTTAAAGTATCACATATATATTATTTAAAAATATTTAATTATAATAAAGGGCCAAAAAATTAGTTTAAGTATCATTGTATATGTTCATATAAAATTATTATAAAAAATTCGTACCCCAAAATTAATAAAATATTTTCCTCTAAATATTAATTATTAAACATATTACTCTTATCAAAATAAAGAATAACAAAATTTTATTTCATATATATTTTACAAAAATTGTGCTCTTGAATTATTATTTATATACTTTCAATATATATATATATATATACATATATACATTTATACAAACATACATTTACTTTTACATTTAATTTTCTTAATGCACAAAAAAAAAAAAAAATAAATAAACAAATAATTGCATAAAATAAAAAATACATGTTATATAAAACATTTAATGCTTCAATTCTGGGATGTCATTTCTATAAGCCTTTGAGCAAACTTTTTATGATTAAAATTATCAGGATCTATATGAACCGCTTTATTTTGATAAGAAATAGCTTCATTTATTTTTCCCAAATTATCATAACATGAAGCAATCAATGATAATACTTCTGTGTTATCAGGTTCTTTTTTTAGTATTGCTTCAAAATATGATAAAGCAATATTATTATCAATATATCTATATAAATTTCCTAAAGAAAATAAAGTGGGGATATGATTTTCATCATTTGAAAGGATAAGCTTAAATGTCTTAATTGCTTTTTCAGTATTATTCATTTGTTGATATAATACTCCTTTTTTATATATATATTCAATTTTTGAAGGGTTATAAGAACAAGCCTTATCATAATAATATAAAGATTTATCTATAAAATCATGAATACAACAAAGGTCGCCAATTTCATTATATAATGAAGCTATTTGTTTATTAATACAAATGTTTTTCTCATCTGATAAAGTTGAATTAGAATCTAATTGATCCTTATTATTATAATCATTATGTTTTATACAATGTGTATTTAATTTTATAGAATTGTTTTTTAATTCTTGTGGTCTTATTTCAAATTCTAAAATGTTTTTATATATTTTATTTTTATTATTATTATCTTTTAACTTTTTTAAAATTTTCAATGCTTTAAAATATAAATCTAAAGATTCTTTATAATTAAAATTTCTTATGTCTCGTGCTTTCTTAATTATTTCATCTATATCATGTTCCTTAAAATATAGTTCCTCATCATTTTCGTAATTTTCCACTTCCAACAATTTCATGCTAGCATAATTGTAATACTCCAAATTCTTACTTCCGAATGCACCCATTTTTAATAAAAATTCATCACTTAGATATATGCTGCCTTAAAAGGATAACATATATATATATATATATATATATATTTATTTATTTATTTATTTATTTATTTATTTATTTATATAATTTTTTTTTTTTTTTTTTTTTGTATTTTTTTTTTTTATTTTTTTTATATTTTTTTTTTTTTAAATTTTTAAATAAAACAAATAAAAAAAAATAAAAAAATTATATACAAAAATAAAAATAAAAAATTATTATATTATAATTTTATTTATA
>NC_033651.1:1205626-1210389 GCF_001601855.1 Plasmodium reichenowi | reverse complement strand
TTTATTTATTCTTCCTTTTTTACATATTCATGTTACGAAATATATAAAAAAAAAAAAAAAAATAAAAAAAAAATAATACAATATGAATTAAGAAGAAATGTATTTTCTTTTACTTTTTTTATTTATACTTTTTTTTTATATTATTAAAAAGATATAATAATAATTATTACATTTATATATATATATACATATCATATACTTATAAAAACTTTTCCAATAACGGAATATTAATACATAAAATAATATTACATATATACAATATATATATATATATATATATATATATATATATATATATATTATGTTTTATATTTTTTAATACATAACATATTATAATATCTCATATGTTAATAATTATGTATTATATAAATTAAAAAAAAAAAAAAAAAAAAATTACCTTATGCATAATTTATATTCAGAAACACACGAAAAAAAAAAATGTACATAAAAATATAATACTTTTTTTTAATAAAGGTATAAAGATACTTTTCGAATTTTTACTGTATATATGAAAATACAAAAATTTTTAAATACAAAAGTATACTTCATAAAATATTATACTTCCAATATAAATTTTAAATTATATAGAATTAATAAATTGGACAACTTTATATATATATTTTAAAATTAAGCATATATATATATTATATTATTATTTTTTTTTTTTTTTTTTTTTTTTTTTATAATATATAAAAAAATATATCAATATATTACTGTATATCCTTTTTAAATATTTTATACTTTACATTTTTTTAATACTCCATGTTTCCTCGCATATTGGAAATTCTCAGGAGTGCATATTTGCAGTTTACGTTTTTTTATTTTTCTTTCTTTTAAAAAAACAAAACATTAATTATATATATATATATATATATATATAATAAATATTGTATATTATTATTCATACACTTTTTATACATATTTAATATAAAGAGTATGATATAACTTAAAAAAAAAATGAACAAGATACTAAAATTATATAATTAGTAAAAGATATATTTTTCACAGTTCCATTTTTAATATATATATATAATATAATAAATTAATTTACAAATGTAATATATTTTATTTAGACCTTTTTAAAATTAAATTATACCCGAACTGTTCACAAAATATGATTGTACATTAAAATATTTATATATACAAAACGATTTATAAATAACAATACATATATATATATATATATTATGTTGGTTCTCTTCCATTTGAAATATCCTTATTTTGAATGACATATTATTCAATTTTTATCGGCTGTTTTTTTCCTTTTTTATGTTTCACAAATATGAATATTCTTTGATATATACTTTTAATTAAATGTCTTTTTCCATAATAATAATATGTATATAAAACTATAAGAACCATATATACAAATTGCTTATATCCAAATGACGTATTTTCTTTTTTATATTTTCATATAAAAACATTATAAATAAAAAAAAAAATAAATAAATCAGTTGTATTTCAACAAATATGGAAACTATTAAAAATTTTTATCACTAAAATGAAATTGTATCAATATAAAAATAAAAGAAAGAATAAAATTAATAAAAATCACATATTTTAAAAAACATGATATATACACTTTTATAGTATATTTATGTTAGCTTTCGTTTTAAAAAATTAAATGACTTATAAATTATAGAACTATATATATATATATATATATATATTTTTTTTAAATAATAAGTTACCTCATTTTTTCCTCTATAAGTATATAAAAAAAAAAAAAAATAATAAAGTAAAATAAAATATTTCAATATATATATTAAATTGGATTTTCTAATATTTATTTCTTTATATGACTCAATAAACAAATATAAAAAAATATATTATGATCATATATATATAATATTTTTTTTTTTTTTTTTTTTTTGCTGTTACATATATTATTATTCCATTATTTATATAGGTATAAAATACTAATAACATTATATATAATATTATATATATATATATATATATATATATATATATATATATATATATATTTATATATAATTCATTTATACTATTAAAAACACTTGATATTATAAAAAAAAAAATTTTAAGTATCCATTTCAAATATGCAATATAATTTTATACTTATATAGGAAGAAATTAAAATGTAACGGTCAAAAAAAAAAAAAAATATATATATATATATAATTATATAATATAATTATATATAATTTTTATAAAATTATATATTTTTCCTTCATTTTGTTTGTCATTATATTAAGTTTTTTCTTATACATATATATATATATATATATATTATAATATTATTGAAAGGAGAAATATTAAAATTTAGAAATATAAAAAAGGTTACAAATTTAAATTTATTATATTATTTTATATATATTCATACATATAACAATCACATATATTTATTTTACAACTGCTAATATTTATTTTATTTTTTTTTTTTTTAAAGATGGATAATGATAATGATTATACAATGAAAAATTCAAATGATAATAATTTGAAAAAAACCAAAAAAAACAGTATAATAAAAAAGAAAAAAAAGAAAAAGAAAAAAGAGATTTTAGAAAATAAAGATGATAATATAAATAACTTAAAAAATGAAAATTATAGAAGCGAATCAGAACCAGAAAGTGAAAGTACTAATGACAATGCTTTATTGAACAATATAGAAGAAGATAACGAATTAAGTGAAAATAGCGAAAATAGCGAAAATAATGAAAATAATAAAAATAATGAAAATAATAAAAATAATGAAAATAATAAAAATAATGAAAATAATGAAAATAATAAAAATAATGAAAATACTTCAAGTGAAGAAATTTGTGACCATGATAAAAATGATAAAACATACACAGACGAAATAAAAAGTAATAACAGTGATCATAATAATAACAATTCAAAAGAACACTTTTATAGTGAATTAAAATTTGAAGAATTAAATATATGTGATGCATTAAAAAAAGGTTTAAAAGAATTAAATTTTGTTACATTAACAGAAATTCAAGCTAAATGCATTCCTCATTTTTTAAGTGGAAAAGATATTTTAGGAGCTGCTAAAACGGGGTCCGGAAAAACATTAGCTTTTCTTGTACCATCAATAAATATATTATATAATATAAAATTTTTACCTAAAAACGGTACAGGTGTTTTAATAATATCACCCACTAGAGAATTGTGTCTTCAGATTTATCAAGTTTGTAAAGATTTATGTAAATATATACCACAAACAAATGGAATAATTATTGGTGGTATGAGTAGAAATGAAGAAAAAAAAAAATTTATTCATGGAATAAATATTTTAATAGCAACACCAGGAAGATTATTAGATCATATGCAAAATACAAAAGAATTTATTTATAAAAACTTAATATGTTTAATTATTGATGAAGCTGATAGATTGTTACAAATTGGATTTGAAGAAGAAATTAATTTAATTATAAAGAGGTTACCAAAAAAAAGACAAACAGCATTATTTTCAGCAACACAAACTACAAAAGTAGAAAGCTTAATTAGACTTTCTTTACAAAAACCAATATTTATAGAAGTAACTACAAAAATTGCAACCGTTGAAAGATTACAACAAGGATATGCTTTAGTTGATGAAGACAAAAGATTTCTTTTATTATTTACATTTCTTAAAAAAAATATGTCTAAAAAAATTATGGTCTTTTTTAATAATTGCATGTCAGTTCAATTTTACAATGATTTACTTAATTATATTGATATACCTACATATTGTATACATGGAAAAAAAAAACAAAATAAAAGATTAAAAAGTTTTCATGATTTCTCAGCTGCAAAATGTGCCATCTTATTATGTACAAATGTAGCTGCTAGAGGTCTTGATATACCGAATGTTAATTATATAATACAGTATGATCCACCTGATGATTCCAAAGAATATATACATAGAGTTGGAAGAACATGTAGAGGACAAGATTCAAATGGATCGGCCATTATATTCCTAATGAAACATGAATTGAAATTCTTAAATTATTTAAAGTTTTATAATATACCAATAAATCAATTTGCTTATGACCCAAACAAACTTATAAATATACAATCCCATATACAATCTATTGTAACCAAAAATTTTCATCTGCACAAGATGGCAAGAGAGGCATTCAAATCATATTTGAACGTAATATAATGCATATTAATTAAATGAACACAAGTCTGTTTATATATATATATATATATATATTTTTATGTATTTATATTATTATATAATTATATTTTTTTTTTTCTTTCTTCTTAGGGTTATATAACTTATGCATTAAAAGACGTATTCGATGTGAACAACCTGAATCTCCTTTTGACTTCCAAAAATTTTGGCTTAGAAGTTCCACCAAAAGTTGACTTAAATTTAAAATTAAATGTCAAAAAAAAAAAATTTAAATAAATAAAAACAATAAAAATATTATCATTATGTAGATATATATATATATATATAATGCTATTTTATTTTTTTTATTAGTTAAAACAATTATTTTTTACAATTAATTATATTTTATTTTTTATTTATGTTGTCTACATATTAGTTATAATCAATTTATTATATAAAATATGATAATAAATATAATAATTTATCATACTTTATATAAATTATATATGTGTTTGATAATTAATTTATTTTTCATTATTAATTTTTTTTTTTTTAATTTTTTTTTTATTTTTCAAATTAACTAATTTTGTTAAACTTTCATAATAATCCTTTTTTTTTAATTTCTCATTTTCTTCTTCTTCTTTTTTTTCCTTTTCCTGTATAAAATAAATATGTATAAAACACATGAATAAAA
>NC_033651.1:1201942-1205396 GCF_001601855.1 Plasmodium reichenowi | reverse complement strand
AAAAAAAAAAAAAAAAATCAATAATATATAAATATATATATATATATATATAGATATATTCTCTCTTTTTTATCTTGAAAAGTATTACATGACGTTCATATATTTCTCTCAAATTTTCAGCGTCCTTCTTACGTTCTTCTATTTTTTCATCTTCCTTTTTCTTTTTTTCTACCTATATAATAATTATCACCAAAAAAATGATTATTTTATAAGGTCTATGCATATGTTTTGTATGAATCCGCTTTTTTTTTCAATTTACATTCTATATATATATATATATATTTATTTATTTATTTATTTATTAACCATTGCTATCAATCTTGCTTCCTTTAATTCTTCGTTTTTTCTGTTCTTCTCTTTTTCCTCAATAATTCTTTTTTCATCTTCTTTACGCTTGGTTTCCTTCTGCCATCTTTATGAAAAAATAAAAATTATATTATTATGCTCCTTTATAATTATAAATATAATTCATCTTTTCAAAATAAACAAAACAGAACATTTATTATAATGTACATACTTTAATGCTTGTATTTCATCAAAATGAGCAGCCAATTCAACATTCTTTTTTTGCTTCATCCTTATTTCATGTATTTCTTTTTCCTTATCGTCTTTTTCTTTTTTTATTTTTTCATCGTATTCCTTTTCTCTTTTTGCCTTTTCTTCTAAATATCTTACATATCTAAAATTATTATAATTTTATTTTACAAAAAAAAAAAAAAAAAGAAGAAGATATATACTTAATGAAAAAGGATAATGTATAAAGAATAAATAATCCAGTTCACTCATATTTTATCTTCTATCATATTACTCTGCATCTTTTCTCTTTTCCTCTTTCTTTTGTTCATTTATAGCTGTTTAATAAAAATAATAAAATAAACAATAAAAATATGAATAACATTCTTATCATATTAAACATATAAATATTATACAATATATTACATATACAGTTGTAATCCCCCTTACCTTCTATGTGCTTTTTATTACTCTCCAATATGTAGCTGTAAAGTTCTTTCTGTTCGGATATTTTTTCTTTCCTTTTTTCTAATTCATCGATTTTATTTTTCTCAAAACGTTTTTTCATAATTTCACCTTCTATAATTTTTAATTTTTCTTCCTCATGTTTCCTTAGCTATATATTATAGAGGTAATTTTTATGATAATCATACAAATATATATATATATATATATATATATATATATATATATATAATACATATATATGTGTGTGTACTTTTTTTTTGTATATTTTATATTTTCCAAATTTCCCTTTACTGTATTTTCCTCCATTTGATTTTTAATTATTAAAGCACTTTCTTTATTTCTTAATATAACATTTTTCTCTTCCTCCTTTTGTTTCTCTTCAAGTTCTGATAAATAAATTGTTTCGATTTCTTCTCTCTTTTGGTTTTCCTTATTTAACTTTTCTTTTTGTAATCTAAATAGTTCCCCCCAAAAAATAAAATAAAATAAAAAATAATATATAATATTAATACAAAGTATATATAAAAATATACAAAATTAAGTATATAACAAATATAACCATATTATATATATATATATATATATATATGTGTGTATAACATTGTACTATTTTATTTTTTTCAGCTGTAACTTTTTTTCCTTAATTTGCTTTTGTAATTCTTTTAATAAATCTTTATCATTTTTAATAATACGCTCCTTTTTTTTTTCTGGTGGCTTCTATACAATGAAAAATGATTAAGAAATGAGGCTTCCAATTTCGATATTTTATATAAATTAACTGGTTCATACTAATTCTTTCAATATTTTTTCATACATCATCTTCATCAGAAGAAATTTTCTTTAAATTTTTAAATTCATCTTGTTTTTGTATAAACTCTAACATTTCCTTTAAAAAAATAACATAAAAATAAATAAATAAATAAATATATATATATATATATGTAAAAATTCATCTGATCAATAACCATTATGATATATTTGTGTCTATTTTATTATCTTCATATTGCTTATTATATAAAAATAAATACAATTATATATTTATATATGCCTATTTTTAATTTCTCATTTTATGTACTTTTCTTTTAGTTAATTTATCATTTTCCTCAGTGTTGTTTTTTTCATCATCATCGTTAAACCATTTCTATAATGGGCAAATATAAAAAATACACAAGAAAAAAAAAAAAAAAAAAAAATTATAATAAGTTGATTTTATATATGTATTAAATATGAATAATATTTATACACATACATCTTCAATTTTTCGTAATTCTTCATTAAGTATTTCATTTTGCTTTTTTATTTTTTTTTTATTTAATTTAGACAAATAATTACAACTTAATTTCATTTTTCTTCTATATTTTTAATAGTATAAATCAGATGATAAATAATTTATTAATTCATATATCCAAGGTATAATAATATATCGTTCTTTTGTACAATACGTGTATTGAATAAGAGAATAGAATTCAAAAAAAAAATAAAATGATTAAATAACACACGAATAAAACAAACAAATCATATATAAAACGTTTTAAAAAGATATAATATATATATAAATATATATATATATATATATATATATATATATTTATTTATTTATTTATATATGTTAAAAGAAACATAAGTAAATATACTATATATATATATATATATATATATATATATATATTAATAGCGAAAAGAAACAGTATCTTTGTTTTTCTGTCTAGAAATAAGAAATGTCTTCATATATCTAGATTTCTTTCTTACGTTCTCCAAATGTAATATACTATCATATTAACAATAAATAATTTGTTTAGAAATACATAAAATATTATTTTTATTTGCTTTATTAATAATGAAGACATTATATATCTCTATATTTTTTTGTCCTATGATTTTTTAACATTTCATACATATTTTTATATTTTCATATTTCAAAATTCTATTATAAACTAAAATGTCTAATATCAAATATAATATTGTATTTCAAAAAAAAATAAAGAAAATAAATGCTAAATAAGGAAGAAGCAATACACATTTATCATAATATATATATATATATATATTTATTTTTTTTTTTTTTTGATTAATATACACATAATTTCAATTTAATACTTATAAAATATCTTTTGGACAAGTAATATTTATAATACAGAGTTGAGAATTTTTTTATAAGTTCTTTCAACGTGTTCCTTAAAAAAAATATAAATTGAAAAAACAAAAGGATTAAAAATAAATTAATCTTAGACGTATAAAAATTCTTTTTCCATTTTAAAAACAATATACAAAAAAAATAAAACTTAAACAAAGATAAAAATATAAATAGGAAAAATAAAATAAATAAAGAATGCATATACAGTATTATATGTAAAACAAATATATGATTAAAAAAAACAAAAAAATTAAAATTATAAAAATAATAGCACAGAATTATACCAACAATATTATAATGATACTACAAAAAAAAAAAAAAAAAAAAAAAAAACATATA
>NC_033651.1:1198071-1200571 GCF_001601855.1 Plasmodium reichenowi | reverse complement strand
GATAAATAATGTTAAAAATATGTTTATATTATTATTTAAAATTAAAACATCTTTATCTCTCATTTCAATCTTATAATATTTTATAAAAAGTAAAATGGAATGAATACAACAAGGTAAATTATAATTAACATCTTTCAAATAATTAAATATTAAAACGTCATTTTTCTTATAATCAGATTCTTTATAGAATTTCAAATGTGAATATATTATTATATTATACTGATCTGCTTTCATATTATCATTTTTATTATGAATATATATTTTTTTTTCATTATAACATAAAAAGGACATATTATAAAATTTATGGACATTTTCTTTTCTATATTGAAGAATCATATCTTCATTATTATTTATCAAATGATTACAACAAAATATTTGAAACGCATTTCCTTTTTTATCTCCTATCATCTTTCCATTTTTAACATGCATACACCATTTTAAGAATAAATCAAAATATGCCATATAAAAATTTTGAATAATTTTCCAAAAGGGAAAAAGGGAAGGTAATAATACCCTACAATTATCATAAGAACAAAGATTTTCATAATTCATTTTTTTATCATTATTCATATCATTATTTGGTTGGATGTTCCAAAAAGAATTTTCCTCAATTATATTAATTAATTTTAAAATTGTTTTATAATTAGAACAATCAATATCTTTTTCTTTTTGTATAAATTCTGATATGTAACATTTATTTATATGATAACTTAATGGTGATAAAATAATTAAAGAAGTATCGTTATTTTCATTTATATTAATTTTTTTTATTATTTTAATCAACTTTTCTTCACTTACCTTCTTATTTACTCTTATAAGAACAAATACAACATCTGAATTTAAATATATACTTTTCTTTAATAGTATATATAAATAAGAATAAGATACTATATTCTTTGAATATATTATAAATAACTTTTTCTTCCTTTTCCATCTTTTACTATGCATATTTTTAACATCCTCATATTTAATCTTTTCTAAAACAAATTCATCTATCTTTTCAGAAACATAATGTCCATTTAATATAACACCATTCATTATAATGAAAAGGGGAAAACAAACAGAAAAAAAAAAAAAGCAAAACAAAACAAAACAAACAAAACAAAGGTGAAAAAAGAAATGAAACAAATATGTAATCAATTTTGAATTTTTTTTTTTTATTCTATCCTTTATGTCTTTGAATAAATACACATATATATTGATATTTTAAAGATTTACAAATGTGTATAAGACTTGGGCTTGTATAGTTTTATATCAATATAGCAAAATATATTACTTCTTATTTTTCATAAATAACAAATATTTACAATTTTTTATATTTATCTCCATAATAAATTAAATGATTCTTCATTTAATATTCACCATTTTTTATATATTCTTCTAATAATATAATATATATATATATATATATATATATATATAAATATACATATGTATTTGTACAAATAACAAATATTGGTTCAAAAAAAATTATTTTAAACACCTAAAAATTTTTAGGTAATTTATTTAAACCCTTTAAAAAAAATAATAATACATATATATATATATATATATATATATAATATATATATTATAAATAAATAAAATATAATGGAATTTTTTTTTTTAATCCATGAATATATATTCAGCCTTCACAAAGGTAATAAATTTCTTAATATATATATCTTTATTTTAACAACAAATATTCAAAAAAAAAAAAAAAAAATTAATCTATTAATTCTAAAATATATATATTTATATATCCTTAATCAAAATTGGCTATTATAAAAAAAAAATATATAAATATATTAAAAATTATAAAAACACAATCTCTATAATAATAAATCATTACATTTTTAAAGGATCTCAAAAAAAAAAATTAAAATAAAAATAAAAAGTAAAAATAAACAAATAAAATAAAATAAAATATAATATAATATAATATAATATAATATAATATAATATAATATAATATAATAAAGGTATATCATTTTCAATTCATTTCGTTATATATACTTTTGTTCCTCCTTTAATTTAATTAACTTTTCTATCTTTCTTTAAACACAAATTAGCAAAGAATTATTTTCTCACATTTTTATAAAATGTTTCCAGTATAAAAGGTAAAATTTTCAATTCTCCACTTTTTTTTTCTTTCTTTCTTTTATGATTCATCAAAAGAATAACCTAATGATATTTTTATTTTATTCATGGTGTTGTAATTTTTCTTAACCTTAACATTTATATTAGTATTTTATTATAATTTCCTATTTTTTGTTCTATAAAAATAAGTATACACACAGAATGCGTAACTTTTTTATCATGTTGTATTTTTATAAAAAAATATTTATTCTATTTTAAAAGTAAAACTGTTGGAGTCTAAGGAAACATTTTATTAATAAAACATATTATATGTATTATTATATTGGTTATAAATAAATAAAAATATATATATATATATATATATATATATATATATATATATATATAAATATATATGTATAATATTATTATTTTAATCTAT
>NC_033651.1:1194287-1197807 GCF_001601855.1 Plasmodium reichenowi | reverse complement strand
TCTATTAAATAGACTCTTCTCATGAATTAAAAAAAAAATATATTATTAGTTTTGAATTAAATGAATAAAGCAATGTATAAAAAAAAAAAAAAAAAAAAAAAAAAAAAAACACGAAAAAAGGAATTCATATTATTAATCTTAAAAATAAGTTTTATAATTATGAAATATAAAAAAATATGGAAAAATGTTTTTGTTAAAATATATATATTTTATTAAGAGGTGAATAAAATTATTTTCACTTGGATTTATGTGTCCCATATCCATGATGCTAAACTTTTATTTATACATTTATAGTTCTTCAAACATTATTATATGGTCATTTTAAGAATGAACAGTTATTTATCTTAAAAAAAAAATTTTTATATAGGTATAAATAGCATGTAATACATATAGAATATATAACACGTAACATATCACACATAAGAAATATATATATATATATATATATATTATATATATGTATATATTTATTTATTTATTATGTGCTCATTATTTAGTACCTATATTTGGAAACCTTTTTTGACTTGTTTAATACCTCCACTGTATTATTTGGCCACCTTGTGTTAAAAAATTTCAAGTGATTTTCATGCGAAACGTCATAATCCACTTCCTTCAAAAGAAAATAATGTATCGACTTTTCAGGCATTTCTTGAGCGTCATATAAGTAGAAATATTTTTCTTTCGGTGGATCAGAATTTTTCAGTTCATTTATATCTTTTTGCTTCATTTGTAAATAAAATGCTTTAAATTCTGAATATAATAGAATATCCAAATCATTTACAAATCCATCAAATAAATTTCGGAATTCATCCTTCAAATTTAAGTCTTCAATAAATTGGGGAATAAAATGAGACAATATATATTTATTGTTTTCTTTATCATATTTCTTCCATATTTTATTTAATTTCTCTAAAAATAACTCCTCACTTGTACATTTGGAGTTATTAATATTTAAAGAAAATAATACAGTATAATGATTGGAACTACTAATTACCCATATAGGATATATTGGATATTTATAATAATTCCCAACTTCACAATATTTAAAAGCCTCAAAATCAGTTAACAAACCAATTAATGGTCTTTTGTTTATACCTTTTAGTATTATATTATTATTATTATTATTACTATTATTATTAAGACTATCATTTTTATTATATGATAAGGATCCTTTAGTAGGACTCCAACTTTTTGAATTTCTGGAATCATTAAAATTATTCATATACGAATTCCCTCCTTCATACATACTTATATCTACATCAGTATTACAAAATGTATTTATTACATTATTATTATCAAAAACATTCGAACATGCTCTACCCGTTAATAATAAATTAACTAATTCTTGTGAACAATGCCCATATATACCAATTAAAGGATGATTAATATCATCCATGTCATTTTTAACATTATGCAATCCTCTTGTTAATATCACGGAATATAAAAAGGATATTACACCAGTAGAACTTGAAAATATTATAAAATGCTCTAAATAAAATTTTACTACATCTTTTATAGCATTGAACTCTTTATAATATATGGTAATTCTTTTTAAATCTCTCACTAAATTTTCATCACAATTTTTTTTATTCATATAATAAGGATAATCATAGCATTCCGGTAATAAAAATACAACGACATAATAGGACTTATCAGTACACTGATATAATATATATGCTAAAGATTCAACTAATGCATAATATTTTAAATCTTTAATATTGTCACGTACTAATTCTAAAAATTCATTATCATAACCTTCTTCATGCATTTTATCTTTATGTTTCTCATCATTTGAAAAAGAATTACCCCTATTATGATTATTACTATTATTATTGTTATTAATATTGTTATTGTTATTATTATTATTATTATTGTAATTAATATTATCATTATTATTATTATCATTATTATTATTATCATTATTATCATTATTATCATTATTATTATTATCATCATTATTATTAACATTTACATCATTCTTTTCTTCAATAATATTATCAACATTTTTATTATCATGCGTAGTATCACCTTGCTCATGATTCTCAAGATGATTAGCGTAATCGTCATTATTATTAATTTTATCAACATTTATATCATCATTATTTTCATTTTTATTAATTTTATTATCCTTATTGTTATCTTCTTTATTTAGTGGGACGCCAGATCCATCATTTTTCTCTTTACATGAATCTAATACATTCATATCATCCCCTTGTTTATTATTATTATTATTATTATTCATACAATTATTGTTCTCTCTATATATATTATTCCTCAATTTGGTATTTCCTACCTCACCTTCTTTATACACCATTTTTGAAGAATTTGTAAAATTCAAAAAATCGTTATTCGTTTTTAAAATATTAAAATAGTTATTTTCCCATAAAAAATGATATTTATAATTAAATAATAAAATAATTATAATGTATCCTTGTATACTTGATATAAGACCACATGGGCCACTTAAAAATTGACGAAGTCCAAAATTAATATTTTTATTATCATAAAATGAAATACTATGATTACACCATTTTTTTATATCTATCTTATTAGAATATTTATAATTATTCACACCAAAAACTAAGTTATGAATAGAATTGCTATCTTCTAATATTTTCATTTCTTTTAATAAATAATTTAAATATACATGATCATTTAAAGCTTTACTCCGATGGCCCTTTCTTAACCATCGACAATAATCCTTGGTGGTATAATTTATATTTCTATAAGTTCTCTTAATATGTTCTAAAGAACAACATGATAAGGAAGAAGAATTACTATAATCGCTTGAATCATCACTATCATAGTCATCTCTACTTGATGTTGAATCACTACCTTCTTCATTCATTTTCTCATTTCTTTTAGTTAAATTTATCATATAATCTCTTATTATTATATATATATTCTTATAATTCTTATATATCTCTCTCCAAAATGTCTTATTATCTATTACATCATTTTTATTCTTAGTACTCTCATAACTATTACATAAATAATAAGTTATCCTATCGAAATTCTTTCGAACTACGTCATGATAACTATCATTACAGTCGATACTACTCGGCTCTCTTTTATTCGAACCTAAAATGGAAAGCCGTATTGCCTCTTGTAATAGTTCATCATTCTCATCATCAATTTCATAGTTCTAACAAAAATAAATATATATGTAATACATAGTTAATTATACATAAGTTCTAAAATATATAAATTAAAAAAAAAAAAAAAAAAAAAAAAAAAAAACTCACACAAACATTTCTTTTATTAAAGTTAATTAGTATTACTAAATTTTCACTACAAGAATTTATATGAACATATATATGTTAATATTCAGTGAAACATATAATCAAGTAGAATAAATCCACAACAAAAAAATTATTAAATATATATATGGAACAATTCATGAACAAAAATAATTCTGACTCGTAAATATTTAATATTTCTATTAAATATTATTATAAAGAATAACAAATATTCATGATTTATTATAAAGAAAAAAAAAAAAAAAAAAAAAAAAAAAAAA